>NC_136520.1:40369470-40376970 GCF_053919585.1 Euprymna scolopes
TGAAATATTTTCTTTTTGGTTTTGAAACCACGACTCTATAATAATATATACGAAATCTGGACAAATTAAAATATCATATTTAAGCGTATTTTACACCCGGCCAAAGCCGGCCCCCACCTCCTGCTAGCCGTTTTAAAAATTATTTTCTAAAAAACAACAACGTGTGTGTGTGTGGGAAATTTTCTAACATGCAAACGGAGTCCATTTTTTTTGCAGCAGCCTTGGCAGTATCTTCTACGTCTTGAATAGCCAGATATAACGAGTATATATATATATATATATATATATATATATATATATATATATATATATATATATATATATACGCGGTCAGTTCTATGAAAGTATCTCTGTTCATGGAATCTGCGTTTGAATTTAGAGACAGATAAAGAGTGGGCTAGACGAGTGCTTGTTGTGAAAGTTTTGCACAGGGGGGGGGGTGATTATCATAGATTCAAGCTCAGTCGAGCACTTATTATAAAATAATGATTTTGTGGACATTAAACATTTTATGAACAAAAAAGTTATGAACAGTGTGCGTTTGTTTGGTTTGGTTGTTTTGTTTTACGGCATATCAATCCTTTTCTGGGTTACTTAATGTTGAATCGAGTAGTTTTGGAAAAATTTTTTTATGCCCCAATTTCTTTATATCTTCAAATATGGGGGAAAGTGGTTGTAGGTAGACGAGTGTTTTTGTTTTTGTTTAGGAGTTTGGCAAGCGGGATACCATAATCATATTATTAAGGCTTACATTGACGTGTTAAGTTTTCGAGTCCATGATTCGAAATTGTGACATATAAATGCATGCACGTAATCAATAAAATATTGCTTAAAACGTAGGCATGAACCCTTATATCCCTTTGTTCCTTTTCAGAAATGATTTTTCTTTTTTTTTTTTTTTACATGAGGCAGCACTTAACCATGTCTGACCTGGCCTCAAAAACTCACAACTCACAAGCACATGGCCACACTCCAACTCCACTCTGTCCCACCTCTCCCTTCTGCTGGAATCGTGTGAACACATTTTAGGTTCACGTCACACAGAAATTAGCAACACATTCTTCTTCTACCATGACATGACAAAATGTCTGCTCATGTCATGTTTGCCCTTCTGTTTATTGTAGTTTACATACGCAGCCGCAGTTCCCGTTTTATTGGCCAATTTTAAATAAACCCACGAGACCAACTCCGGCAGAAGAGTATTTTGCAACTTTTATTTTTTCATTTTTATTTTTTATAAGTACGTCAGTTACAAATGTCGTGTCAACACACTTCGGAAACAACGAGAAGTGGTAACACTCCACATTTCAAACAAGAATAGGAGGTTTAAATCCCCTTAAATTCATACTAGAATTGTCCACATGGGCACGTGGCGCAACGGATAAAGTGCTCAGTGATAATCAGCTCTTAAGTGATAGTTTTCTGTGCGGGTTGTAATGTTCAAACCTGAGTATAGATTGTTCTCTTGCTACTCTTGGTTTCTAGGACATTTTATTTTTATCACAACTTATTAAGGCGCGAATGCCATTCAAGGATAAGGGTGAAGTCTTAGATAGATGGTGAGACAGCAATAGCAGCTATGGTTACTTAGATAAGGATAGATTTTCCAGAACGACGGCACAATAAAAATTTATCCGCATTGGATTTGAAGACAACCATATCATAGTTAACCAGGAAGCAGACCCATGATATTGCGTTCAATAAACGGACAGTTCTAAGAAAAGAAACTATGTTCATGGAATTTTCGTTTAGTTTTAGGCACGGATAGAGAGCGTGAAAAGTTGTTGACGCTTGTTTCAGCTAGATGAGTATTTGTTACGAACGTTTTACGGGGAGGGACTTTGGATTGGAGCTCAGTCGAGCAGCTACCATAAAAGTAACGATAGAACGGAGACAGACACGCAACGTCTGTTCTGAGAAAAGAGTAAGTAACGAGGCGGAAAGGTCATCGCCTGGTCAGAATGCTTTCTATGAAGGCATTGGATACGGGAAGGTTGCCAACATCCTTAAGTGAAACTGTTTCTGTGAAACGAACTGAGTGCTGAGTGATAGTCGATTCTAAGTGATGGTCCTCTGAGGGTTGAATGTTCAGTATTAAGTACGGATGACGCTTAGAATATAATTCCGAATTACTCAAAGACTTCCACTTAACATGATGGAACGAGAACCCCGCTCCACCTCCTGTAGATAAAATAAAAGGTTTAACTTGAAAGTTCGTACAGATTCCCGAGTTTTGCATAAAGATTCTCGCCTTCGAAACGAAGATACAAATAATCATCTTATTCGGTCTACTGTTGGCACAATGTTACAGATGCTGCTCTGATCTTTTGTAATAAATAAATATTTAACTTTAAGCTTTTAATTTTCTTAATAATGGAGCTCTCTGCTAGTGTTCTCTTCCACTAAAATCTCTCTCTCTCTCTCTTTCTCTCTCTCACACACACACACACACACACACACACACACACACACACACACACACACACACACACACACTTATATATAACTGGCGTTAATCGCGACACCCTGCACTGATGATGAGGATGAAAACACTAGTGTCTGTAGGTATTTAATAATTATTATAGTAAATAATATATATATATATATATATATATATATACTGTATGATATAAAATGAACTGTGTGTGTGTCAGTTCGTTTCCTATAAACTCCGAAACGGTTGGACCGATTTTTAATGAAATTTTTCACGAATGTATTTTCTGTATCTGGCCGTGTTCTTAGAAAGGTTTTGTATCGGAATACCGATAATCGATATTCGAAAAAATCCGATGGAAGGGGGAACATGCGATTTTGACAAAAGTTAACAATTTATGCCGCCTAACATCACAAGTGCGTTTGAGAAGTTTTATTTTGATAAGTATTTTTAGTTTGAGTTTTGGGAAGTGCGTTTGAGAAGTTTGAGAAGTGCGTTTTTGAGAAGTTTTCTGCACAAGCTGAAAGACCCGGCATATAAAATCAAAAGTAGGTTCTTTGATATGACAGGAACGCGTTCGAAATGAACGTTTCAGATGAACCATGATATTTGACGTTTTCATTTCAAAGTTAAATTCAAGCCATTATCACCGCACAGGCAGAAAGCCCCCGCATATAAAATCAAAAGTAGGTTCTTTAATATGATAGGAACGCGTTCGAAATGAATGTTTCTGTTTAGATCACAACTGAATCATGATACTTGACGTTTGCATTTTAAACTTTAATAGAAACCATTATATATGAAAATAAATTCATAAAACGAACACCAGATTCACTACAGTGCAATGTAGTTTTTTTTTTTTAAATTCAATTTTCACCCCAAACAAGGCACAGTGTCACTTTGAAGTAGGGGGCTACTATCGGGGACATAAGTTGCAGGGGTATTATGAAGGGAGATGAGTAGCAAGATGTCTGTTCACATTACACTTGAACTTCTGCATGTCAGTACAGTTGGGAAAGTAGAATCCCGGAAGGGAGTTCCAAAGTCTAGCAGTTATAGGGAAGAAACTATTGGAGTAGAAGGCTTTTTTACACCTGGGAATCTCTACTGTGAAGGGGTGGGATTTAGCTGCTTGTCGGGTTTGTTGAGGGTATTTACGTCGAGGGGGTACAAGTGCTTGTAGTTCGTCAGAGCATTCACCATTAAAATACTTGTAGAATAACAGAAAGATACAACATTTCGTCGACGGCATAGAGGCTGAAGCCTAAATGACAGTTCAGGCACGGCCACCGAGAGTAAGAAGAAGGCCTGTTAACTGAAAAATGCCTGCAGGCAATGTAGGTAAGATTTGTCAGACTGTCAGTACTATATAAGGGCCATTTGAAAAAGAGTAATAAAACATTTTTAAAAAGAAAAAGGAACACAATTCGATTACAACTTACTTTATTCAATATAAAATATAAACATTATCTATGTAAAATTAAGTAATTTTAAAGCAATACACAATTTAATACTGATAAAACCGAATTATGAATTTAGGGAACAAACAATTAAAGAAACATTAAACAAATATTTTTTGGCCTTCGAAACAAGATCACAGTGTAGTATCTGTTTACACTTCACCTTTTCTATCTTCAGTCGGTGGAGGAGAAATCTTTCATGGCTGAGATTATTTTTGTTCCTATCCAGAGTGCCCCTTATTGGGAAGCTGGATTTTCTCCACAAGATTATATGTTGAAATATTTAAATAACTATTACTTTAAATACAGAAATTATATTTAAAGGTTTGGTTTTCTGTTCTTCTATGTCCATTTTTTCCCATGTTTTTCATCAAAATGTGTAGCGTATTAGTTGTCTCACAAGCCATCATCAGTGATTGCTCATTGGCAGTAACCTGTGGTGTTCCCTGGAGACCAAGTGACAACAAGTCTCCACAGATTTCCAGTGTTCTTCAGCTTTTGACCACTTATGCAGATGATTGCATGTTATCGCAACAGCCGTTGTCACTGATTTCTCGTTGGCATCGGCCATTGGTGCTTCCTGGGGTTTGGGCGAAAAAATGCCTCATCAAGGTACCAGATTTGAACTGCACACTTCCAGTGGAGATTTGGTCAGAACTCTCTCACCTCGGTCTTTCCATCCTCCCTGACCCTTCACAACTAGTTGGTGTGGTGTGGCACCAGTCGATGTCATCTACACCAGTTTTTTTTTTATTTTTATTACTATTATTATTATGATAATAATAAGGGCGCTTGTGCAGTGTACACACGTGTATTTTAAATATTATTTTCAAGTTAAATTAAATTTTAGGTTTGTATTACTGTACACATAGATTCGAAAAAGTTGTCAAAAAAACAAATATATCACAAATAAATGTTATCAAAGGCAAGATAAGTTACTCTTCTACCTATCTGGGAAGGCTTTTAGTGGTTTTACTCACTTTAAAACGTATAATCGCTTCGAAAATCATACAATGTTTATCAATATATTTTAAACAGAAAAATGTCGGCATGTTTGTAACTTATCTTGCCTTTGATAACATTTATTTGTTATATATTTGTTTTTTGACAACTTTTTCGAATCTATATTTTATTTTATAAATAAATAAAATGAAATATTTGATTTTCTCCAATAAAAATTAAAATTCAAACACGAATTCACTTACGATATTTTGATGAAAATTATTCCAAATGTGCAATTATAATAATTATTTTCCGAATGGGGAATTGTTCTTTTTCTTTAGAACATACATGGACAATCGGTAACACATATTGGTAGCCATATTTTTTATGCCTATTAGCAAGAGCACGTGGTTGGATACCGGAAACTGTTTATACCTACAACTTTATTAGGAAGTGACGTTACGATGTCATATGCATCGGCCTTCTTTCTTGGTAGCCACGGTTCAGGACCTATCAGGTTGGCGATTCTCTTTTGAACTCTGCTAAGGAGTGAAAGAGGAGTAGCAGATGCACTAGCCCAAATGTGACAACAGTACTCCATACAGGAGCGAATGGTGGCCTTATAGAGGTACAGGATACTTTCAGGCGTAAGTAGTCTTCTAGAATGGTAGAGGGAGCCCACCTTCGTTGCAGCAGTCTTGGCAATGCTCTCAATGTATCTATTCCAGTTCATGTTCCCTGTAAACGTTAGGCCGAGGAGTTTAAAGGAAGTAATTTCGGATAATGCGTTCTTTGCCATGGCTATTGGTGGTAGAGGAGGTATTGTGGACTAATTCACTGCAGTGAGGCATATGAAGCTTCTTCCTGGTGCGTCGTTGTGAGTTTCCGACTATAGCAGGCAATCAAACGATTTGATTAAAAAATTGGCGATTTCACCGATTTTAATGACAATAAAAGTATTGAAAGTGTGGAACATATGTTGATCCTTATTTAGTAACGGGCAACATCGGGTCTCCTTGCTAGTAATATATATATATATATATATATATATATATATATATATATATATATATATATAGTGTTATAATGGAATAATTCCAGAGGAAATCCGGGTATGAGAGCTCAATGTGGTAAACAGAGCAATAAGATAAAATTTGTACAAGGGAAAAAAAGAAAAGATTCCAATAATATTAATAAAAGAAAAATAAGATAAAATGTGTACAAGGGAAAATTATTTTATTTTTATTTTATTTTCTATATATATATATATATATATATATATATATATATATATATATATATATATATATATATATATATATAAACTAGTAAAACATGCAAATTATTTGAGCAGACAAAATCTTGTTATTCACATGCTAGTATAATATAATTTCCAAATATGTCAAGTATATATAATATAATTTATATAAGTATATATAATATTATATATACTTATATAATATATGAGTATATATAATATAATTTATATAAGTATATAATATTATATATATTATATAATATTATATAAGTATATATAATATTATATAAGTATATATAATATGATTTCCAAATAAGTCAAGTATAAATTTTGACAGAAATAATCGATATTAGAAAATTGTTTTTTTTTTTAATCCCACGTTCTACTTTCATCGAGATAAAGATAATAACAATAAAAATATGGGAGTGTGAAACATTCGCTGATCCTGATTTAATTCCGGGTAACGTGTCTAATATATATATATATATATATATATATATATATATATATATATATATATATATATATATATATATATATATATATATTTATTTTATTTTTATTTTTTTATTTTTATTTTTTTATTTATTTTTTCTCTCTTCCCAGATCTTTCTTATTTATATTTATGTCTCGGAAGTAGAGTGAAAAGCACATCTTATTTTTCTTTTATTAATATTATTGGAATCTTTTCTTTTTTTTCCCTTGTACACATTTTTGTGAATTATTCCATGGATTTCTGCCTTTGGATTATTATGGACCATCTTCTTCCAATTACGGGATCCCCTTGGATTTTACTTGTACAAATGGAAATTCTTTGAACTTTTTTGAAATTTTACATTTGGATTTTACCGTCACTGGGTTTTTTTTATCTTCCACCAGACTATCCATTCGTGTGTAATCGCCCTTTTCTTTACCATATTCTCTCTGCTTCACTTTTTTTATTTTCAAGTAAGATCTTTGACTTACTTGTTGTTTCATCAAATACTTCTGCATGCAAAATCCAATCCAGCATTTTACTAATTCTTACCCTCTGATGAGAAGGAGAGTATTTCTTTGAAACTCCGCGGATTAAGGACTATCCATTTATCTAGTGTTTCCTTTTCAGATTAAATAGGTTTTTAACTCATTTCAAAGTGTTTTTTTAACATATTTTATTAACTGTTTGCTTATATATATATATATATATATATATATATATATATATATATATATATATATATATATATACATATATACATATATATACATATATATATACATATATACATATATATACATATATATATACATATATATATACATATATATATACATTTATATACATATATATATACATATATATACATATATATATACATATATATACATATATATATACATATATATATACATATACATATATATAC
>NC_136520.1:40379470-40461970 GCF_053919585.1 Euprymna scolopes
GCAGGCGTCGGCCGTAACGAGAAACCACGCGTTCCTTGCGACGTATTCTGCTACAACCTGTTGAGTCTATGTGTAAACGTGTGTAACGTTACATTAGTAGAGTAATTACATCTGGCATTTAACTCCCCACCCCGGAAAATTTGATCTCCAATTGTGTCGATATTTATACATACTATATGGGTAAAACGGGATTTTCTACTTGAAGGCAGATAAAGTAGAAATCAGAAAATTCTACTGAGAATACTATTATGTTAATACTTGGATAAAGAAAAAATAAATAAAATAAAAAGTTTATAAGCTCATGTCAATGCATGTACAAAGAGAGAACAACTATTTCAACTGCTGATGACACAAAGAATCTTAATTTTCTATCGATGATGCCAATGCTAAAATGTTAAATATTTACTAGCGGGACCCGTGGAAAGACGAGGAAACTCTTTCATATGTAATATATTGATGTTGGCATTCTGTAGATGTTCAGCGTAAATGGAGACGGTCTGATATGTATGTATGTATGTGTATATGTATATATACTTATATAGTCAGATCATGTCATATGCTACTGGTACCATGTAATCTAGTACTACCTGCCTCATGGTCAGGTCACCGGCGACTAAACTGGTTCCCCCACCGGACTTGTTTGGTGAGGAGGTCGGCTAGTCTCCCTGAAGGATTAAAAACAAGACTTTTTCGGGGTCAACGGCCAACTAGCACCGTGTGTATGTGTGTGCTGGGGTGGAGAGGGCTCCCGTAAGCCGTGGTGAAGGCAACCTTTCTAGGAGAAGCATATCTCTGATTTAAAAAACCATAAAGCGGGAGACCAGTATCCGCATTAAGCTGGTCTGCAGTTTAACTTGTTGCTGGATATCTTGCTCTTGCTTGTTGCTGGATCTCAACATTTTGAACCGAGAGAGAGACTTGGCTGTCATACAAAGCTAAGACTCTGTAACATCATCCGTGTATAGATACTCCCTCATGCATTTGTCTATAAAATGATCCTGTGGCGATGGAAGTCATTTTTGGGCTCATGGACTTTAAGTGTCTGAGGAAGTGGCACTCGTCTGACAAGACGTTGCAATTATCATATATACTTAGCTCTTTTGCTAAAACTGCAAAAGTATTTATCTAAGCTAATAGGGACGCCCAGCCTAACCCGGTCGTAAAGTACGCTTAAATATGATATTTTAATTCTTGCAGCTTTCGTATATATTATAGAGTTAATGTTCTATCGATTTTTATATATTATAAAGTTACGATTTAAAAAAAATACATATATCCACATGACTTGGGTACACCAGCTAGAATCGAAACCGAAACCAAAACTTATGAAAAATATGTGTATATATAACTTGAATTGTATATATGGTACAACGTATGGTATTTGCAACGCCCCCCCTCCACCAAAATAACTCTGCAGCTAAATATTTGGAAATGAAAAATATCTGAATCGGTAATTATATTGGAATCGGAAATTGAAAACGGTTGATTTTATCTTACGATTTTAGAGCTGTTATATATTCTTCATCTTTTTTACCAACAATGTCTTGTCCTTATGCCCGCCTTTCTCATATGAGGTGCCGTCACTAAATTTCCAGACTCCTTTTATGCAGGCATTTAAAACTGTCGTAGATTCTTGAAAATTCAGTATGTTATTGCTATACATCTTATGAGATGACTGACCAATTTTTATGATTTCAGGTTCAAGTGAACAGCTACAGCAGAGATTGGAATACATTCTACTAAAGCCTGATTGCCAAAGCTGATGAATTAAAAAAATGCAATCTGAACATTAGGGCAATGAAGTTATGTTTTAAACTTGAAGAAAATTCCACAGAAACGTATGGAATGCTTCAGACTGCTTTTGGAACATCTTGCAGGAATCGAGAATCAGTTTTTGAGTAGCATAAGAGATTCAAGGAAGGCAGGGAGTCTGCGAGAGATGATGAGATATGTAGGAGGAGTAAGAAAGCTGGAACATTTAACGGATAAGGATCGTCGTGTGTCTATAGAGACAATAAGTTCACAGTTTGATGTCAGTGTGGGAACTGTACACACAATTATTCGCCGAAGATTTGCGTTAAGTTTGTTCCAAGGGTGCTAAAAGAAGACAAGGGAAAAAGACGCTGTTATGACAGCAGGAAGATGATCAATTCAGATCCCGCCGTACTTGATGCTTTGGTGACCTGCGATGAAAGCTGGATCTACTGCTATGATGCAGAGACCAAGAAGACAGAGTTACCAGTGGAAGCATGGCCAGACCCAAGAAGGGCAGACAGAAATTCACCCAGAAACTTATGATAATCCTTTTTTTATGATAGAAAAGGTATGATCGACATGCACTGGGTTCCCACTGGACAGACAGTCAACATGGAATACTTTGTTGAAGTATCAGAAAGAGAGGAACAGAAAGAAATACGTTGTGTGTAGGATCAATAAAAGTGCACACATGAAAAAAAGTCTGGAAACTTATTGAACGCACCTTGTAACTATTCAGCATTTTTTGTTGTTGTTAACGATCCTTTACTTGTCTGTCTGTCTGTTATTCCCACCCTTTTATTTTCTTTTTATTAACCAATCAATCCTTTTTCCCTTTTGTTGGGAGTAGTCAAACTAGTCAATCGATCTTTTGTTTGTTGTTGTCCGAAGTTTTTAGTCGGCAAACAGACGGAAATTAGGTCATCACTTCGACTAGGCAAAATGAAGAGAGAAAGATAATTCGCGAGACGCGGAGAGCGGTGATTCTTTTTTTTTTTTTTTCTAAACAAACGAATGTCGCTATACAGTTGTCTTCTCATGATGTAAGTTACAAAGTGGGTTTTTAATGCGCCCCCCCTCCCAAAAAAGGGGCATTCTGGATCGAGACATACTCCCCTCCCTCCCAAAAAATTAATTGCCTCAGTCTAGAAGGATGGTTTGCGCTGTCCGATAACAGAAAAGAAATGTTGTATCATAACAGATAATACACTTTGCTCATAGTCAAAAGGCCAACAGGGGTCGTTATTTTGAATCACAGACATATACCCACGTATATGCACACATACACACATATGCACACATATACACATATGCACACATACACACGCATATGCACACATACACACACATATATACACACACATATAAACACACATATATACACACATATACACACGCATATGCACACATACACACACATATACACGCATACTCACGCATATACACATATACACACATGATGATGATTGCAACCTCTTGCTAGACGAGTGCCACTCCCTCAGTCACTGAAAGTGCACGTGACCGAAGATGACATTTTAGTCCTGTCAGCGACTTGCACACCCTCAAGCAGACATGACACTGAAGACGATCATACATATATATATATATATATATATATATATATATATATATATATATATATATATATGTATATATATATATATACATACACGCATACATACATACATACATACATACACACATATACACATACATATATATGCATACACACGTATATACATACATAATACATACATACAAATTACATACACATACATATACATACACGCATGCATACACATACATGCATGTATATACACATACATGTATATATGCATACACACATATATACATATATAATGCATACACAATACATAAGCATACATGTATAGACATACACATATACACATACATATACATACACACGTACATACACATACATGCATGTATATATACATACACATGTATACACATACACATAGATATATACACATACATACACACATACACACGCATATACGCACATACACAAATACATACGGATATACACACATATACGCATATACACACGCATATACACACGTCATGATGATTGCAACGTCTTGTCAGACGAGTGCCACTCCCTCAGTCACTGAAAGTCCATGTGACCGAAGATGACATTTTAGTCCTGTCAGCGACTTACACACTCTCAAGCAGACATGGCACTGAAGACGATCGTACATACATACATACATACATACATGCATACATACATACATACATACATACATACATACATACATACATACACACATATACACATACATATATATATATACACATATATACATATATAATACATACACAATACATACACATAAATATATAGACATACACATATACACATACATACATATACATACACACATAAATATACATAAATGCATGTATATACATACATACACATAGACATATACACATACATACACGCGCATATACGCACATACACAAATAGACACGGATATACACATATATACACACGCATATACACACATACACACGCATATACAAACATATATATACATATACACACGCATATACACATACATACATATACACATATATACACGCATATACATAGATACACACATATATAAACATATATAGTCACACATACACACGCATATATATACATACATACACATATATACACACATACACACGCATATACATACATACATACACACATATACACACGCATATACATACATACATACATATGCACACATACACGCGCATATACACATACGCATATACAAACATATATACACACATACACACGCATATACACACATACATACGTATACACACACATACACACACAAATCATAATACAGGGTGGTCGGTAGAAAAGCGAGAAATTAAGATTGTAAATTTTATTGGTTAGATTTTATTTTGCTTAAATTTATTGCGTCTCACTCTGTCTGTCTGTCTGTCTGTCTGTCTGTCTCTCTCTTTCTCTTTCTCTCTCTCTTCTCAGTTTCTTTCAAACCTCATGCACAGGAATGCGTTGCTAAAGTCAACCTTGGTTACTGGCTACACCCACGACACCCGGTACAAAAATCAATTACAAACTAACTTAAGAGGCCCCGCACTGTCTACCAAGCTCCAACCCCTGCCTATCACCGCATTCCTGTGCTTGTTTTACAAATACTTTCATGGAATGTGCTCCGATGAACTCATCGTACTTTTACACTCAAAACGTAAATACACTTGACAAAGCCGACTAGCAGCAAATTCCCGCCCTTTCACTACTGAGGCCGCAGGGATGCTGAGAAACTTTCTACTCGTATGGCTTTTCTTCCTCGAACAATTTGTTGTTGAAATTCTTTCCTGCTTTCTGTTTCCCCGATACAGAAATTTAAATACAATGTAAGAGTAGTGGTTGTTGGGCAGAAATCAGAAGGTCTTAGTATTAATGCTGGAGTCCCTCAGGGGTCCATCCTGGACCCTACTCTCTTCCTGATCTATATTAATAATCTTCCAAATCACATCCTTACATCATTCGTAGACATCTATGCTGATGACACTACTATCTATGGTAGCACATCTAAGAACGTAAACGACCAAGTTCTCTCTGATTCTCTCTCCTCTGATCTTGAGCAAGTGGTTCAATGGGGAAAGAGGTGGCTTGTTACTTTTAATGCATCTAAAACCAAGCTTTTATCTTTGCATCATCAACGCTCTAATCCCCATCTGGCATCAATTGAAATGAATGGCTCTCGTCTTGAGGAGGCCTCATGTTTTGACAAGCTTCTGGGCTTGACCATTACTCCTTATCTTAAATGGAATATATACATAAAATCCGTTGCCAAGGCCGCCGGAAAAATGGTGGGATCCTTCTATCGATCCAGTAGATATCTCACTGCGGATGCAATTCTCTATCTATATAAGAGCCAGATACGTCCAAGGATGGAGTACTGTTGCCTCATCTGGGCAGGATCTGCTAGAAAGGACTTATCCTGCCTTGATAGTGTTCAAAATAGACTTCGTAGCCTTGTGGGGGATGTCCTTTTCTCTTCCCTGCAACCTCTTTCTCACAGAAGAGATGTCGCGAGTTTGTCTCTGCTTTATCGTTATTTTCATGGCAAGTGCTCGGCTGAGCTCCATTCTATGGTAACCCCTCGCCAAACTTTCACAAGAAACACCCGTCTAGCAGAAAACACTATCACTAGTCTCCCCCACTCTTTATCTGTGCCTAAACCTAAGCGTAGATTCCATGAGCAAAGCTTCTTTCTTAGAACTGCACGACTATGGAATTGTCTTCCGTTTTTCTGCTTTCCAGCTGACTACAATATAGTTGTCTTCAAGTCTAACGTAAAATTTTTTTTGATGAGCCGTTCCAAATAAGTGGACAAATTTATCGAATCTCCATTACTAACGATTACTATATTGTCCAATTTCTATTGTACACTCTTTAACCCTTATCTTCGAGTGGCCTCTTGGCCTTGATAAGTGGTGACGCCTATGTAAAAAAAAAAAAAGAAAAAACAAACACCTTGCTACACAACTCTCTACTTAGGGCGGTCCTTATAAGTCTGTCCCTCAATTCAAAGTATCCCTTTATGTGCCAATAGCAGTATGTTTTCCATGGAAGGTATATGGTTATAAATAAGTAGCACCTATCTGTATTACTGTTCTTATCGTGAGTGTTATTTGCGCAAAGTTTTCGTCGATGTAACCTTCAACCTTCTTCAGGTGTATCTTGTCGAACTTGGGAATCTTTCTGGCGAACTCGGGAATCTGCAAGGAACCCTTTATTTAATCGACAGGAATACCATGCTCTCGTTCCATCAGCCCTGACGGCGTAGAAGTCCTAAGTAATTTGCAATTGTATTTTGAGTGTCGCCCGCACTGAGGATTGAACCTTCACCCCCTCCTCCAGAAGAGCGTAACTTAAAACTAAATTTTATCAAGTACTTTATTCACTACTAGCGGGGGTACCCGGCGTTTCCCGAGTGTTTGTTTCCGGGACGGGGGGGGGGGAGTTTTAAAAAATGTTATGGTAGGTAAGTAGGAAGGATCAAACCCAGAGTCACGAGTAAAAGTAGGAAAATAAAGTGTGAAAAAAACCAAAGAAAAAAAAAACCATCTGCAACGTTAACAGTTCGGCCACCAAGAAAAGTCCATTCCAGTTGTTTAGGAAAAAAAAAAACAAAAAAAAACGACTACGGTAGGTCGGCGCGAACGTGAACATATAATGTGAATTGTCCTGCACGCTAACCACTACGCCACAGAGCACTGCAGCTTAGTTTAGTGATTTTAAATAACTTCACATGAAAGAACTACGAAGCCAAACCGGTGTTCTCTTCTCAACTGTTCCTTGTGAACGATCCCCAAACGGTGTTAAATGGTGGCAGGGGGAGGAGGAATTTATTAGAGAGAAAATATTTTACCACTTCCATTGATCTTAACCGATTTTGGCCGTGACTTCTCAGCAGAAAAAGTATAGAAATCTAAGATTATAGAGGAATTTGAGAAATAATAAGCCTATAACACACCTCAGATATTGTTCTGCCGTTTGTGCATATTATATTTGCATGAAATATCTTGATTTTTAATCCTATTAAGGTCAAAATCAGCGGGAAAAAATGAGTTCATTTTATTTATATAGAGATGACACGAGTCCTTGCAAACATTACACCATACAGGTTAAGGGCTCCGTTTTCTTTCTAGTACGCGCCAGAATTGGTTGTCTTAAATGAAATAGAGCACATGCATGCATGTATATATACATACACATATATACACATACACATAGACATATACACATACATACACTCATACACACATACACACGCATATAAGCACATACACAAATACACACGGATATACACACATATACACACATATACGCATTTACACACGCATATACACACGTGATGATGATTTCAACGTCTTGTCAGACGAGTGCCACTCCCTCAGTCACTGAAAGTCCATTTGACCGAAGATGACATTTTAGTCCTGTCAGCGACTTACACATCCTCAAGCAGACATGGCACTGAAGACGATCGTACATATATATACATACACGCATACATACATACATACATACATACATACATATATGCATACACACATATACATATATAATACATACATACACAATACATACACATAAATATATAGACATACACATCTACACATACATACAGTTACATACACACATAAATATACACAAATGCATGTATATACATACATACACATAGACATATACACATACATACACACGCATATACGCACATACACAAATAGACACGGATATACACATATATACACACGCATATACACACATACACACGCATATACAAACATATCTACACATATACACACGCATATACACACATACATACATATACACACATATACACGCATATACATAGATACACACATATACAAACATATATACACACATCCGTTGTCAAAGTCTCTGGAAAAAAATGGTGGGGTAATTCTACCGCTCCAATAGATATCTCACCGTTGATGCAATTCTCTACCTGTGTAAGAGCCAAGTACGTTCTAGAATGGATTACTGTTGTCACGTCTGGGCAAAACAAAACAGTGTCCAAACCCCTCTTCGTAATCTTGTAAGCGATACCCTTTTCTTTTCTCTGCAACCTCTTTCCCATAGAGGAGACGTTATTTTCATGGCAATTGTTCGACTGAGCTCTAATCTATGGTTCCCCCTTTGCCAATCTTTTCCAAAAAAACACTCGTCTAGCCAAAAACACTATCGATAAATTCCCCCACTATCTATCGGTGCCTAAACCTCAACAAAGCCTATTTTCTAAAACTGCCCGTCTGTGGAACTCTGTTCTGCTGGTTTGCTTTCCAGCTGACTACAATAGTGTTGTCTTCAAGTCTAACGTAAACAAGTTCTTATTGAACTGTCATCGTAAATAATCTAATTATACCAAATTTCCACCATAAGCGATTACTACGCGACTAAAATACACACATTAACTACGTATGACTAAAATACACACATTAACCCTTATTCCTCGAGTGGCCTCCGGGCCTTGATATGTGATAACCTCTTAAAAAAGGGTACTGCTGATTGGAGAGTTTGTCCAATCAAGAGTGAATACATAATTACAACATCCCTCCTGCTGCTTTTTGAGAGAAAAAAAAAAGCATCCAAGCTCACATATCAACAATAAAACAAATGTGCCCAAGCTGCACAGATGAAATAATTGTAAGAAAAACTGAATTGCCATTCAACTTATTCAATACTAACTCTTTATTTGGTTATGTTTAACAAACTGTTAATAAAAAATATGTCGATGTTATCGTTTCTTTGATGTCATTTGGTGTAAGCGAAAAATACTTCCAGATAAAAAAAGAACATCAACGTGTTATAGATTATGAGTCATTTTTGTTCTTTGTTGTACTGTAATATCTTTGCACCCTCCCCACTTCATTCGACAAAGAACAATATCAACCACTTTCTTAATTATTAAGCATCTGTGAAAAAAATGTCTTCCTCTTCATCCGCCGTACTTTCGACGACTCATATATTCCAGTTGTTTCAGATGATTCATAGTTTCTTCTTCTTCTTCTTCTTCTTCTTCTTCTTCTTCTTCTTCTTCTTCTTCTTCTTCTTCTTCTTCTTCTTCTTCTTCTTCTTCTTCTTCATCATGTACTAACGTAACCCTCGCCAACATTTATACTTATTAACTCAATCGCTACTTACAGTTGCAAGGTCACAATATATTACGTGTATTTTGCAAAAATAAATAAATAAATAAATAAATAAATAAAAATAAATAAATAAATAAATAAAAATTATTATTGAAAACTTAAAACAGACTGGTTAATTAACGAATATACAGAGCCTCTTTATTTATTTTTTTAAAATTTTATTTTTAGTACGGACGCTTCTTAAAATTTCTATTTCAAACGAACCGACGGACAAATCCACTTCGAGCAATGCAGAGTCGCATCCACAAATGTTCCAATAATTGCCTTTATGGATGTCGGTGAGGGTGAAGCGGGAGGATGACGAAAACAAACTGTTTTTTTTAATGGATTAACTGAAATGGAATAACTCAGAAAAGAAGCGTTTGATTCAAGATGAGTTAATCCCATTTATCTTTTAATCCCCGAAGAGATTGAGCAGCTGTTAAAAACAAGTATTTTGCTGGTTTAGGAATGTTTTCCGATCTTGTTATTGGATTTGGTGGGGGTTAGGGTATAAACGAACGCAGAAAGACCAATATAAAAAATGGAAGGATAAGTAACAATGTTTTTTTTTTCTCTTTGCTTGTAAATCTTGTAAGGGGTTTGCGACCCCCTTTTATTAAGGTACTAGACTACCCGTGACCCGTTGGATCAGTATGGAATTAATGTATGAGCATGACACTTGTTACGTAAAGAAAATCATTTTTTGTGACATAACAGAAACATTTCTATGAAAGTATATTAAAATGAAAAAAGATTTCTATGAATCGTTCTGTTTATAATTGTTTATTTTTGAAAAAACAAAACAAACAAACTTACAGCCATTGAATTATAAGTGGTTTGCCATACTTATAGGTAAATGTGCACTGGACAGATGCCATAATACTTAAAGTTAAATTCAAATTTGATATATCTTTTTTTTTTTTTTTTAAATGAAATTGTTAGTTGAAAGTACAGAATAGTAAACACCTTTTCCTCCATGTTCAGAATGGCGTTTTAAATAGAAAATGAAAATAAAATGTAACTCTTTTCATTTATTTTAAACAAACATTCATGACCCATTGGGTTAAATATTTAATTTATATGTTAATAATAAGGTCAATAAAACTAATTAAGACAATGCGGAAATTAACGATTGTTTATTTGGATAATTTAAACGCGAAAAAAAAAAAAAAAAGATTTGGGACGCTGAACGCGTACACAGTAAAACAATACGTTTTATTGTCGCGTTGATTATTTATTTGTAACGCAAAAAAAAAACACATTTTCGGGATTATCTATTTATGTTGGTAGTGTAGAAGAAAATGTATGAATGTTTTCAAGAAAGGTGTATCAAAAATGGAGAATAAATTAAGTAAAAAGGAAGGCAGTGGAGAAATCGCCGTTGTAAATTGTTCTTATGGTTGTCAACGGGTCAAAGTTGATTTATTTGTAAGAAAATTGTGACAGTATAGTTGTAATACAAAATAGTTGCAGAACATCCCTACCCTTCCCATGTTAAATAATAGTTTCTAAATGATAGCGTTAATATTTCAGTGCGCAGGCCAAATTCTGCCAAAGTATAGATTTGTGTTTATTTGTTTACGCTGTTATGGGTTTATGTTTATGTACGCATACGCAACTGGAAGTCGTAAACCGGATGTGGGGTTACAACACCCGTTACAAGGTCATTTGAGTTTTATAATTCTATAGCTTACTAAGGTTATTTAAAAAATGTTTTTTTTAAAATTCCATTTTCACTCCAAACAGAGCACATTGCCACTTGGATGTATGGAGCTACTATCAGGGACATAAGTTGCAGGGATTACTATTTAGGGAGTTGAGCAGCAATATGTCTGTTCACATTACACTTGAACATGTGCATGACAGTACAGTTGGGGAAGCAGGAACCCGGAAGGGAATTCCAAAGTCTAGCAGTTCTAGGGAAGAAGCTATTAGAGTAGGTTTTCTTACATCTAGGGATCTCCATTGTGTAGAGTCGGAACTTTGCTGCTTGTCGGGTTCGTCGGGGGGTATTTACGTCGAGGGGGGCACAATGACTTGTAGTTCGCCAGAGCAACCACCACTGAAATACTTGTAAAACAAGCAGAGGGATGCAACATTGCTGTAGTATAGCATAATACTATCGGGGGGGGGGTCGTTCGGCGTTACCTTGCCGGGTTGTAAAATACACTTTCGTATATTTTAATTCATGCAGATTTCGTAATTATTATTACAAAACCAATTATCTATTGAATATTATATTGTACCTAATATATAGTAATGCTTAAAAAAAAACTTGGGTGGCATCAGCTAGAATCGAAACCGAAACATTTAGCCCTCTAGCCGCGTTCCCTACCGATGTAGATATCGAGAGATAAATAAGAAAGATTTAATATTAAATGACTTGAAAATAAATTGAATTTGGGCATGCGTAGAAAGTAATAGAAATATGTCGACAAGTTGAAATAATGTATTGGAGATTGAAATGCTGTCCATTTCAACTTAGCGACATATTCAATTATCGAAACAAATATTTTACTCGTTATAAACCATCCTTGGTGTATCATTACTGTTTCCTGTTAATTTCAGTGTTACGTGACTAGTAGTTTAAAAGTTTATCGGTTAAATATTTACGCACAGACAGACACATACATTTACTGTTTTATTTATATAGAAGATTACTTGGGTTGTAGAAGAAGAAGACGCGGCGCAGGGTTTTTACTTGCTTGTCTTTTTTTCGTAGTTGCTTCTTCGTCGTATTGGCCGTGACCTTCTCGTGGTTGCTGACCCATGGCCTCCTCTGTTTAGCTAGACTATCAAAACTACTCGCGTGTGAAAATATAATGCAGACTTGCTGAGATTTAAAGGGTTTTATTAGAGAGAGGTAGTTTACACATTGGGAAAGAGACCACATAACTAATTACTTATTACTTCCTAATGGGAGGTGACTCTGGTTAACGACACGGACTGATGACGGTGGTACCCCAAGTTTGAATCCAGCTCGTTCCACAAAAAATCACTTTCGCTTAGGATGTTGGCAACTTTCACGTGGCCCTTCCAGGAAGTATCCGAAAGTACCCGGAAGTACTAGAAAGAATTCGAACTAGAAAAATATCAGTGAAGCCAATGTCAACAGTAGACTCTCCAGATTCATACGATATTATGATGATGACTTATTTAATTTTCTTAATCTTAGGGATTGAAATTGAGAGACGCAGACAGGCAAACGTTTGGGGTAACACTCACTTAGATTATCTGTACATTGTCGGGCGCATCTCGTCTGTATCGCCCCCAACGAGAGACTGACTTGAAAAAAAAGCCTTTTGATTCTCTTCTTGAAGACTGATGTCATCACCTATATTTCGACACCTGCATTTCTAGAGTATTTTGTTTAGGGAGCTATCCTTCAACTTCCGTTTCAATCACGCTAATTGCAGCTGGGTATATTTCCGTTTGTCGCCAGGCCACGGTAATACTCTGCTGATTAGTAATGCCAATGGTTTCCTGAACTTACCTCTTCCACTCTTAACTCTTGCAATAGCACTAATACTGCAACGACACTAATACTGTACTCTAATGGCATTGTCAAAGTTAGAAACTTTCTGGACGACATTAAAAGCTTCGCCATCCTGATATGCCTTGTCTACATCTAAATTCTCGTCCCTCTCCATTATCTTACACTTCTTGCAGATGTTACTGGTAATTCCACTCTTACTCTTATAGTAATTCCACTGGATCTTTTGTGTATTCAATGTTTTGGTTTTGGTAACTGTTCCGCTTCTTGGAATTTATTCTTCGGAAATCTTGCTTGTACCTACAGCACTTTCAGCGGCCAGACTTCGAACAGCGTGCGTTGGGTAGACAGAATAAACTCGAATTAATTGTACAAACGTATTATTTTATGGATAATTTATTAACTAGGTAAAAAAAAAAATCTCATGGCTGCGTAGTGGAGATTCATTGCTGGAATGGAAACAAAGGCAGTCTTCTCGATTCAAATTCAGTGGTAAGAAGCAGCAAGGCAGAAGAACACGAACACGAGGCTCCGACGAGATCACGTGGCGACGTGGAGTCTCGAAGAGGGGCTACGGTATAAAAATAGTCAAAATTGCAACCCCAATTTTTGTTACTTTAAAATGTTTACCCCAAACAAACGGGCAGAAAAATTAACTCTCTTTGACGGAATGGGCATAACTGATCAGCCGTGGTACTCTTCACGAATCGTTGCCATTGAATCCGGTTCTGTGCCATTCTGAGCAACTTAACCATGCTAATGTCTGCGATGTTCTTCATATTGTCTGACATTCTTGTTTTTGGCCTTTCACGCCCTCTTTTGCCAGGGGATGTACCAAAGAGCAGATCTTTTGGTAAGATTTTGGTAAGATTTTGTTACATACCAATCCTGTATTCTTTTTGTAGGTCTATTCTTTGGTGTCTTTGGTTTCTTCCAGTAGCATGCTTAATACCACCAGCCTGGTTGCTCAATGGACGATGACGCGCTCTTTGGTCATTCACACGACAGTATGGTTTGGTTGTAGGTTGTCGATTCACGAGTAATGTTGTCGGGAGAAGAGGAAAAACAAAGTATAAACTCCAAACGTCTTTTCTTTCTCGCAGTTCCTGATACTCATGAGGGTCACTATTGCCATTTACCTGGTTGGACCGGGATTTCGCAAATCGTAATCGTAATGTCCACGGAGCCATTCACATAATTGTACTGTAGGCGTCTCTGTATTTTCTGCCCTGCTGCCAGCAGCTTCACCGTTACCCTGGTACGTGGAGCGTTTAATGTACTAACTTTGCTCAAGAGAGCCACATGGTGCAGTTTAACGTCATGCCCAGGTTTAGTTTAGTATAGTTGTTTTGTTTTACGGCATATCTAACCTTTTCAGGTTATTTAATGTCGAATTCAGTTATTTTGGAAATATTTTGTAGAAGTTTTTTATCCTTCAAGCTTTTTGTATCTTCAACCGTTAGTTTGTAGTGTTTGGTTTGGTTGTTTTATAGTGGATTTTATAGTTTTTGTTCTCTGCCCTACAGAACATGAATGAGTTTTGTAATGGAAGGTGGGGGGAAGGGTTATAGTATTAATGTTTAGTACATTTTAAGTTAAGAAACCAGTGAAGAAGTGGGGGAGATAGAAAGAGAAAGGGGAAATGGGAAGAAGGAAAAGGAGAAAAAGGTGGGTTGTTTTTGGTTTTGGTTTTTCAGAACATAATTAAGTTTTGAAAAAAGAAATAGAAAAACAAAAAGCATTAATGTTTGGCGCATTTCGCCTGAAGAAACCAACATCTTCAGACAGCCTGATCTGGTAGCACCCTTCATGCCCAGGATCTAAAATGTTAACAGAAAGGCTTAAAAAAGAAAAGCTCGCATAGAAGAGTGAACAAAAACGAGATTCAAGCTTGGAAAACCGGTGACAACCGAATCCGTCCCTTCCTTAAAAAACGTTCCGTCTGAAGACGCGACACTAACAGTCACATTGACTTACATTCTGTGGCATTTCTCCAAGTCCTAAACCATAGACTTCATCAAAGTCATAAAACATAAATAAAAGCGTTGATATGCCATAAAACTCCCTCAAAGCAAAGTAAGATAGGTGAAATAATTTCCAATGATTCATATAAAAGACTGTTAAAAAGTTTTACAATGCAGGATGGTTATCTTTTAATGAAGCGATTATTCTAAGCTGATAAAATAGTTAAAAAAATCCGACGCAGCAAATCTTCAATAATATCCGCACCTCAAGCAAATCTATATATGTACACTAGCAGGCCACCCGGCATTGCCCAGTCATAAAATACGGTTAAATATGATATTTTCATTAATGCAGGTTTTATATTTATTATTATACTTGCGGGGGTACCCGGCGTTGCCCGAGTGTTTGATTCCGGGACGGGGGGGGGGAGTTTTAAAAAATGTTATGGTAGGTAAGTAGGAAGGATCAAACCCGGAGTCATGAGTAAAAGTAGGAAAATAAAGTGTGAAAAAAAAAAAAAAAAAACATCTGCAAAGTTAACGTTCGGCCACCAAGAAAAGTCCATTCCAGTTGTTTAGGAAAAAAAAAAAAAACGACTACGGTAGGTCGGCGCGAACGTGAAAATATAATGTGAATTGTCCAGCTCGCTAACCACTACGCCACGGAGCACTGCAGCTTCGTTTAGTGATTTTAAATAACTTCACATGAAAGAACTACGAAGTCAAACCGGTGTTCTCTTCTCAACTGTTCCTTGTGAACGATCCCCAAACGGTGTTAAGTGGTGGCAGGGGGGGGGGGAGGAATTTATTAGAGAGAAAATATTTTACCACTTCCATTGATCTTAACCGATTTTGGCCGTGACTTCTCAGCAGAAAAAGTATAGAAATCTAAGATTATCGAGGAATTTGAGAAATAATAAGCCTATAACACACCTCAGATATTGTTCTGCCGTTTGTGCATATTATATTTGCATGAAATATCTTGATTTTTAATCCTATTAAGGTCAAAATCCGACGGGAAAAAATGAGTTCATTTTATTTATATAGAAGATAGATAGAAGATAGATAGAAGAAGATATAGATAGAATAGAAGATAGAAGAAAAAGAAGAAGATAGAAGAAGATTATAGTGGACTCAAGATATAGTAATGATTAAAAAAATATATATATATCTCGTGCGCCACTACCGAGAATCGAAACCAAAACGAACTACTTTTCACTTTTAAGTTAATGCCGGAGTTATAAAGACATGTTTACTGCAAGGCTAAAAATGGGGGGGGGGAATGAACCAATAGCTATTACGTTCCGCATGCATATTCGTAATGTCGTTGTTCGACCTTCACCTGGCAAATTCTATATCATTGATTTTCACACTTTTGCACTGATTTTCCGCGGATAAAACCCAAATATAAAGTTTTGCATGAGTTCGAATAATCTATATATTAAGTGCCATATCTGTAGACCTAAAACTAACAGATAAACGCCATTGAGGTAAAAAGTATGAATCTGGTAAACCAATCTCCCAGCTATAACGTTTTCTCCATATACAGCAGAAATATCCTTAGTCACTTCACTCGCTTTTTGACCTCGATTAAAGGCGAAAAAAAAAAAAGAAAAAGAAAAAAAGGAAGTGTCGAAAACGTGATTTTTAAAAAATCTACTTGACAATCCATTTGACGGTTCTAGAAACCGAGAAAAATTATATGAGAAAAAAAAAAAAAAAAAAAACGATAACCATTATCTTGTAGAACACAATACGTGCTTTCTAATGATATATAACACTTTTTTAAATATAAAAAAAATGTATTAAAACACAATTTTTTTTATGAAACGGCGGGACCTTATGTAACAACCTGATATATATATATATATATATATATATATATATATATATATATATATATATATATATATATATATATATATATACTAGCATGGGCGCCAGGCGTTGCTCGGGTATATGAAGGTGTATGTTGAGCAAAAAAAAAAAAAAAGAAAAAAAAGCGGTCAATTTTTTTAAACTTTGACCCCTATTATTACCGCTTACAATTTATTGTTTTGGACTCAAATCAAGTTATTAAGTTAGATCCATGTCCAAGGAACCTATATCTAAAATTTCAAGTGTTTAAAACCAAAAGTTGTCGGAGAAGTTTGGTAGAGTTTTCAAAGATCAAATCGTTGAACTTTGACCCCCTTAATCGCCAAATTTCTGGCCTAAAACCGATCACATCGATTTTCCCAAATCTCAGTACCCTGTATATCAAATTTCGAGTCTGTAGACTTAAAATTGACTTATTATTATTGAGTTATTGCTATGGAAATGTACACACACAGAGACACATAGACACACAGATACACAGACACGTCCAATTATATATATATATATATATATATATATATATATATATATATATATATATATATATATATATAGAGAGAGAGAGAGAGAGAGAGAGAGAGACGTCCTGTATGACGAGCTGGTCTCTAGAACGCAGCCAATCGGACGACAAACTCTGCGCTACAAGGACACCTGCAACAGACACCTGAAGACTTGTGGTATTCAGCCACAAAATCTCGAGTCAGAGTCATCGGATCGCACAGCCTGGGGAGTAAAGGTCAAGGACGGCATAAAATTAACAGAAAAGAAGAGAAAGACATTGTAAAGAAGAAGAAAAAAAAACCAACCTACTCCTGTCTCCCTCACCATTCCTATCGCTGACTATAACTGCAGCATCTGCCAACGTAGATGCAAATCTAAAATTGTACTATTTAGCAAACCAAACAAGGTCTCAAGAGACAGCAGGTTGCCAATATATATATATATATATATATATATATATATATATATATATATATATATATATATATATATATATAACTATACAGAATGTCAGAAATACATTGGTACTGTCGGTTTCAATAAATAAATACTAAGCTCTTATATTGAAATTGTTTTCATTGTAATCGAGCACTTTGATAGAATTCTTTCCCCAAAACAGTGAACACACACACACACACACACACACACACACACACATACACACACACATATATGTGTGTGTGTGTGTGGGTGTGAAGATAAAATACAAATCATAAAATGAAATATTGGTGAGATAGGATGTACAAAAAGACAAAAGAGAAAACCAAATTAAACACAAGAATGAATCATCAATAAAAACGAGAGCTTTACTGAGTTCATTTGAATAAAAATAACGTTTTCCAAGTCTTTAAAGACATTCGAGTAGTTTTCGTTTTTGATGATTCATTGCTGTGTTCAATTTGTTTTCGCTTTTGTCTTTTTTCTACACGTACCCCGCCTCATATATATATATATATATATATATATATATATATATATATATATATATATATATATATATATATATATATATATATACACACACACGAGCAGTTCAGCTCGGCTTTGCTCGGACCCTATGTACTGTTCATAACTTTATGTGTGTGTATATATATATATATATATATATATATATATATATATATATATATATATATATATATATATATATATATATATATATATATATATATATTAAAAAGTTTGACTCATGTCCAGACAGATAACCTACATATAACATTTCAAATGTTTAGACCCAAAATTAGTGGAGGTGGTTGGTATTGTCTGCAAAGGCCAACAAGTTCAACTTTGACCTCTTGACAGCCAAATTTTCGCCCCAAAACTGAGTAAAAAGCTTGCTGCATGTCTGAATACCCTTTATGTAAAATATCAAATGTTTAGACCCAAAATTGGCTGAATAGTTTGCTAGAGACCGCAAAGGTCAAATCTTTTTAAATTTTGACCACTTGGCAGCTAAATTTTCGGCCCAAAACAATTAAAAAGCTTGCCCTTATGTTTGAATACACTTTATGTAAAATTTCAAATGTTTAGACCAAAAATTGGCTGAGTAATTTTGTAGAGACCACAAAGGTAAATTTTTTTTTTTAATAATTTGACCCCAAAACATTTATTGTTTTGGGTTCGAATCAAATTAAATAGTTTAATCCATGTCCAAGTAATCTATCGCTAAAATTTCAAGTGTTTAGACCCAAAATTGATGGAGGAGTTTGGTAGTGTTTTCAAAGGTCAACTCGTTGAACTTTAACTCTTTGACAGCCAAATTTCTGTCCGAAAACCGATTAAAAAGATTTTCCCACATCTCAATACCCCTTATGTCAAATCTCGAGTCTGTAGACTGAAAATTGACACAGTAGTTTGGTAGGGAAATGTACACACACAGACACACACATCCACGCACACAGACAGACAGACAATTTCACTTTTATATATATATATATATATTTGCTTATATATATATATATATAAGCAATAGTGACTCTTATTTGTTGGCCTTGAGCTAGAGGCGCACCAACTTCCTGACTGAGTTCGAGTTTCATGACATTGTTACCCTATACTGATGATTGCGTAATCATTAAACACTAGGCATAAAGAACAATTATATATATATATATATATATATATGTATATATATATATATATATATATATATATATATATATATATATATATATATATATGCGTGTGTGTGTGTGTGTGTGTGTGTGTGTGTGTGCACGCGCGTGTAAAATTATTTAGCCAGGATCTAGAATCTAAAAAAAAAAAAGCTTTGACGCTTAAGCTTAAGAAGAGATTGAAATTCAGGGATTCTTGCTAAATTAATGTTAAATAAAGATATGTCCAATTTGATACAAATCGGAAATATTTAAATTTTGAGATGGCAGTTTGTGACCATATTATGCCCCTAGCTCTCTCTGTAGGGCCTCGTGGATAGTTAAGCCAATTCTTATTCCCTTTGCTGTGGAAGGGGGATAAATATTGTTCTAGCAAAAGTATACAATCGCGAACATCAACCTCATCGTTCTGTACCTCCACCGTCTTCTGTTTTATATCTATTTTTATTACTTACTCAAATAAAACTGTTCTAAATATATACAAGGTTGTCGGTCCTTCTTTTCGAAAGCCATCGCTCCCGTTTCAATTTCAGCGCTTATCTCCAGGATTATTCATGTATTTTCACGTGCGTGACTTGAGAAAATAATATCTAAAAAAATATTCCTCGTATCCAACAGAAGAATAATTGTCTGAATAATCGAAACAATACTAAAAAACGATCTGCTCTCCCATCTATCAGGAATTACCCCTTCCTTTTGAGGGCATTGATGGATGTACTCGTCCGTCATGATACCATGAAAAACCTTTATTTCCTCAAACATTCTATTTGTGAACCAAAATACCCGCGTATTGCTTCCCAATCGACCGCAACATAGCCGTTTTCAAGTCTAATGTAAACAAATACTAGTGTAGTCGTCTTCTTGAAAAATCAATTCTTCTTAAGTAATATCCTCTTTTTCACACCTACTGTTCATAATCATCTCATGTTGGCATTCCTTGTCTAATCGACAATCACTTTAACTATTATTCTTGAGTAGCCCACGTGCCTTGATAATTGGTGATTATATATCAGAATAAAAAAAATACTCTTCGTTACATTCCACAACATATATACACTTCGCAAACCCCCTAACACAGTCATTCCCGACGTGGGGCGCATGACCCACCGGTGGGGCATGGCAATATTTTGGTGAGGCATGGGCAGGACGTGCACCCTTGGGCCTACTATACCAAAGACCAAAGGGCAATTTGAGAATGAGTTATTTTTTTTCATTATTATTATTATTATTATTATTATTATTATTATTATTATTATTATTATTATTATAATAATATTAACAGTGAATTGTTTCATAGTGAATCTTTGCATTAAGGGGAGCGTCCGGCCGTGTATGTGTGTGCGATATATATATATATATATATATATATATATATATATATGCAAGAAGTAGTAGTAGTAGTAGTAGTAGTTCTGCTACTACTATTACTACTGCTGCTACTAATATCACAAAGGGGAGGCATCAGGATTTTAGATATGCCTAGGTGGGGCAAGGCCCAAAATAGGTTGGGAACCACCGCCCTAATGCTCTCCTTACTTCCACAACATAGATACTTCTCGCTACCTTCTCCAGCATAAATATCCCTTGCTATCTTCCCCAACATAAATACTTCCTGATAATTTCCTGAACGTAAATACTTCCCTTAACTTTCCCCAATATAAATACTCCATGCTATCTTCCTCACCATTAATATTAGATACTACTTCCCCAACATAAATACTCATTGGAACCTCTCCCAACATAAATTCTCCTCGCTACCCTCCCCAACATAAATACTCCTCGATTCCTTCTCCAACATCAATACTCTCCGCTACCTTTCCCAACACAAATACTCCCCACTACCTTCCCTAACATACATACTACTCGCTACCTTCCCCAACATAAATACTTTCCACTTACTTCCCCAACATAAATACTTCCCGTTACCTTCCCCAATATAAATACTCCCTGCCATATTTCCCAACATTAATATTAGATGCTACTTTCCCAGCATAAATGCTTCCCCTCTGTCCCAACATAAATACTCATCGCAACTTCTCCCAGCATAAATACTCCCCTAACTCTCCAACATAAATGCTCCTAGCTACTTTCTCCAACATAATTACTCCCTGCTATCTCCTCAACATAAATACTCTCCGCTACCTTCCCCGACATTAATATTCGATACTACTTCCCTCAACATAAATACTTCGCTATCTCCCCAACATATATACCCCCCTCCTTCCCCAACATAATACGCTCTGCTACTTTCTCCAGCATAAATATTCCATGCTACCTACCCCAACATAAACTGTTTGCTACCATCCCAACATAAGTACTCCCTGCGAACTTCCCTAACATAAACTGTTTGCTAACTTCCCTAACATAACTACTTCCAACCTACCCGACTAGCAGCACCCCCCTTTAATGAAGAAATCTCTACATGCGTGAAGACTTTTTACTTTGATAAGTTAATTCTTTGGACCACTTGCCTTTCGAATTCCCCATCTAGTCTTTATTTTAACGACCGTACAAATATGCGTGGATTTAAATGTAACGTAAACAATTATCTTGCTGCTCATCTCCTCATTAAAGCTCCCATTATAAAAAAAAATCCGACTCATATCAAAGTAGCCCCATACACTTCAGTGGCAATATGTCTAGTTTAGCGTGAATAAAAGTAAAAAGAAAAAAAGAGAAAGAAAGAAATGGAAGCCGAACACAAAACGAACTTTGAAGCCATTCACAAGAGAAAACAAATAAAACAGTAAAAAAGATCTTTGATGTTAAGAATGAGAGATGATGAATGTTTGATGTGTAGGACATTGTGAATTATCAGTTGATTTGAATAATCTCATATCAACAGTTTGTGTCGGAGTATCTATTGAAATCAATAGACTCTAAAAGACAGAAATCACTTGTGTCTTCAAACCGTCCTTATAAATAGATGATCCTTATTATCAAGCAATACAATGGACGACGCATGCGCATAAAAAAAAAACAAAACAAGCAGGGATCAATACTTAAGTTGCGGCCATTCAAGTCATGCGTTTATTGATGATAAATAATATTTAAACCTAACCATGACAGACCATAGAAATCTTATTTAAAACTTAAGCATGGCATTAAATAAAATGCTATTTGAAACTCAAACAGCAGGCAAAAGTAAATGTTATTTAAATCTTAAGAATGACAGATCAAATACAATTCTGTGACAAAAGAAAACTGATTTTTTGAAACTTATGCATAACAGACTAAATAAAATGCCATTTCAAACTGAAGGATTACGTATTAACTAAATAAAATGTTATTTCAAATTGAAACATGACAGACTAATGGCAGACTAAATAAAATGCTATTTTAAACCGAAGCATGAAAAACCAAATAAAATGATATTTCAAAATAAAGCATGACAGACCAAATAACATGCTATTTAAACCTTAAACATGTCAGACTCAATAAAATGCTATTTCAAACTGAAACACCAGAGCAAACAAAATACCATTACAAACTTAAACGGGACAAAAATGTAATTTAAAACGTAATAGACCCCGCAAAATACAATAAATGTTTTACGACAAGCCAAAGAAAATGATATACAAAATTTTAGCATGACAGATTAAATGAAATTCTATTTCAAATTTTAGGGTAACAGATTAAATAAAATACCATAATTCATTTTAGCATGACAGACCAAATAAAATGCTACATCAAATTCTGGCATGACAGACCAAATAAAATGCTATATCAAATTTTAGCATGGCAAACCAAATAACATGCTTAATTAATTTGGAACTTTAAACGTAAACATGGTAGAGTGATTGACTGGGTGAAAATCTTTATTGAGATGTATTAGACGTATCTAAGATAAGATACGCCAATTCAATCTGTGGGTTTAACGATGAAAATGCTATTTTAGACTGAAGCGTAGCAGACTAACATATGGAAAACTCTCTCATACAAATGGAAGGACCCATTAAGAGAGAAAAGAGAAGGATTTATTGGCGTTGAATCAAAACGTGACTGGTTTTAAAGAGGTGTCAACTTCTCCCATCGTTTCGCCACATTCCCGTCTACTCCTTTCACCGCCCCCCTTCTTGTATTAATTAATGGTGGGCATTATCTTATTATAAAATTTATTGAAAAAAGAAAGAACGAAAGAAAATACAGAAGGCAGTATCAAGAAAAAAAATATGCAAATTTGATCTTTCATGCAAACAGAATATATAATCTACACCAGCAGAATCCGTGTCTCGGCGTTGCGCGGCAAAGTTTATTTATTTAAGAAATTCCAGACTAAAACGTTGAACTACGAAAATGATTCTAGAATTGAATTTTTTTTACTCTTATAGTTTCTCTCCTCAGACCGCTTGCCTTTGGAATTCCTTCTATACTGCCTGTTTTCCTGACTGTACAAACGTGCAAAGATATTTTTTTTTTTACTCGTTTCAGACTGTAAATTAAAAACAAAAATAATTGCGTGTTTTCTTCCTTCCAGTTAGAATCGCCATTTTATTTTTTTTGAGTTGGTGATTTATAATAAGTAGTCTAAACTTCTGATAGTAAGATTTAGATATCCAGCAACATGTGTTATTTCTTATTTTAGTCACTAAAATTATTAAGGGCATTATTTGAACATTAACAACTACTTACACAAAAATCAAGAAATAAAGTAAATTAAGCGCTAGAAAACTCACCATTTTCACTTATTCGAGGTACTCTGCAAACTGTCAGTTAATATAATCTCCTAAAACAGCATATGGAATAGACCAGTAGTTCTCAACCGCTGAGCAACGGAATGATTAGTGCAACGTGTAGAAATACTCGTTAGAATTCATTTAATCTCGTTTTGTTTAATAGAAATTTAATTTAATAATTATACAGGATATTTTAATAATTTAATTTCTTAATTATGATGGCACCACTCAATTTAAAATCGCAAAATTTCTGGAATCTAAACGTTTTGCGCTCATACTAATTGGTAATCATTTTTTAATGGTTTATATTTGCGATGGGACGATTAATCGAAATATCAGGAGTTTTTCGAAGTCTCAGGAATCGGTATCGGAACTGAATGATTAAGACCTGATTTTGATACCAGAACGATTCGTTAATGCACAAGTTGTAAGACAAAAAAAAAAAAATAAAATAAAAAATAAAAATCAGTTTCAAGCTAATTTAATTTTTATGCCATTGCAGTATAGATTACTTTCTAAATGAATGTATTCTAACCCATGTTTGTGGTATGAACTGTGAAAAATTATTTTTAAAGAATGATTATTTGTAGTTTTAAATTTCAGAATTGAACTGATTGCTGGATCGTATAACACATTCGCCCACATATTGCAGTAAGGGAAGAACTTGAATGCCTACTGGGGAGAACTTGAATGCCTACTGGGGAGAACTTAAATGTCTACTAGACACTGTCCTCGAGTGTCTAAGGTCTCTCCGTAGAAGGGTTTGCCAGAACAACCTGGCATGAGGATACTTTTCCCTTGAAGTAAACCCTGACCAATTATTCAAAATCACATTTCGTATTCGCTGCCCAAATAAGATCTCCTCACTATGGCTAACTTGCATTAGTTTTGACGAGGAATGGTGCGCCTTCTCCAAGTGATGATACCTCAAGTAATAGCACGAAGCTGTGTTACAAGAAAAGGTCCTCCCTTTCTTGTAAGTAAGAAAAACATTAGATAAGTGAAAATGAGATTAGGATGGACCGAGATTCGAACTTTGTAAGCAAGGTTCAGAAATGTAATTTCTCATTGTTCAGTTTCACATAAAATAGTTCAGATATGTCTGTTGTAAACGGAATTTAATTTTTCAATTCTTTTTATGAAAACTGAATTAAAATAAGGTCAGCTAGAGAAGAACGAACAATAGCAATTTAAAAACATATTGAAAAATGAGTTAGGTCGAAAAATAGGTTAGTGAGAATTCTTTGTCTGCAGAAGTGTGTTTGGGGAACATGTCAGGCACGTGAGTTCCCCACGTGAGTGGGCCACGTTTAGAGCCATGCATATTGACGTCATAGTAACAATGAATTCTCAGAATAGGAGCTAATTTCAGGCGAATTAGGGAGACGAAGATCGGAGGCAGTCGAGTCCGGATTGAAGTCAGCACAGTCAGCCGGACAGAGCTGACATAATCAGAGGAGGGTCCCTTTAGAAGCGACGGGAGAACGTTTTAAACATGTAAAAACGACTTTGAAATCCTTGACATCATCATCCTTCGACTGGTCGACGTGATAATAAAGAAGTAATATTCATGTTTTTGTGAAACTGTGTCGTGTCGTCTTTCTACAACAAAGGTAATGTGTAATGATCGTTTAATGAACTTTGTATAAGCCATCCAAGTAATGTGTCCCGCTCTCCATCATGAGTAATGACTGCCCCCGCTTGTGTTAAAAGATCTGATCACCCCCTCCCCCCTCGCTAATATATGTAATCACAGACTGTAAAATGCATAAATGTCTTCTCACCCTCATCACCATCGTATACCTGGTATATATATATATGTACCCGTCATCTAAAAAGACCCTCATCCCTATGTAACAGCTGAATACTCCACCAGACCAGATGAATTCTTGTCCTGGAATCCAGTAAGACCAAGAGACCAAAATAAAAGATATACTACAGCATATAAAAATGGTTAATTGAGGAGAGGAAAATTATGTTCTCAACTTCTTTACTAACTCAGTGTTTGAGAGGTAAAGAAATTTAATGGAACATTCGATTATCGATGTATCTCATATAGACTTCAAGTGTTAGCCCCAGGTAGTGAGCTCCTTGATTTCTGAGAACTTCGACTGACATTCGCCATTATTATTCTATACCAAATTGAATACAGGATGTGTTGATTTACATGAATAAAAATTTTCCTAATATAATTAAAAAAAAAATATTGCAGAAAGGCTTTATGAGTATAAAATATTTATTTGTGATAGGTGTACCACGAAAATTAAAAAAAAAACTATAGTGTGTCGCCATGCAAAAAAAAAAAAAAAAAGATAGGGAAAAACTGCGTTAAGAAGTAGCGAATGACCTGATATTCTCATTTTATAAAGACAAAGGGAATGCGAGTGACTCTATTGAATGCATATTTGCAGAATGCACATGCCGGCAACAAAATAATACGGAAGAGGTAAATATTAGTGTTGGGATGATTAATCGTAATTGGAATCGGGAACTCGAAAAATCGGAACTTTTGGGGGTATTGGAATCGGTATTTGAATCAAAACATTTGCGTCTATTTTCCGATGCCAAAATCGATAATTTTAATTGTCTTTTTGTTTAAAGCAAAATCTTTCGCTGCTGGTAGTAATAATAAAATAATAAATATTTATTGATTTTAACCTAAAAATCTATCATACGCCACAAGTGTGTTTTTACGTTTAAACCATACGCCACAAGTGTGTTTTTACCTTTAAACCATACGCCACAAGTGTGTTTTTACGTTTAAACCATACGCTACAAGTGTGTTTTTACGTTTGAGAAAAAATATATGCACATTTAATCGGGGAAAAATATCAACTTTATCCCTATTTATTTATTATTATTACCATATATATATGTATGTATATATATATATATATATGTATATATATATATATATATATATATATATATAAAATGAACTCATTTTCCCCCTCTGATTTTGACCTTAATAGGATTAAAAATCGAGACATTTCATGCAAATGTAATATGCACAAACTGCAGCACAATATCTGAGGTGTGTTATAGGCCTATTACTTCTCCACTTACTCGATAATCGTAGATTCCTATGTTTTTTCTGGCGAGAGCCCACTGCCAAAACCCGTTAAAAATCAATGGAGGTAGTAAAATCTTTTCTCTCTAATAAATCCCTTCTTCCCCCGCTACCACTTTACACCGTTGCGGGATCATTCATAAGGGACAGTTACGAAAAAACATCGGTTTGGGTTTTCTTTACTTCGTAGTTGCTTAAAAAATCTGGAATGGACTTAACCGAATCGAAGGGTTATTTATGCCACTTTTATTTTCGCTGTGTTTTTTTTTGTTTTAATTTTTTTCCGAACACGTTCATCATTTTTTCCCCTGATTTTTCCTTTTTGTTTTTTCGATTTCTTTTTTAAAGAAGTTTTACGTTTGTTCGCTGTTTTTTTTTCTTTAATTTTTGTTTTTCCGATTTTTTGTACAGAAATTTACCATCGTTTTTTTTAATAATTTAAACAGGGTTATTACTTCGCTTCTTCTTTACTTTACCCCCCTCTCCTTTACACACATACCTCCAAACAACCGGGCAACGCCGGGTACCCCGGCTAGTAGTTAAATATAAATACACACCATTCAAGAGACATTCAATTTCCCGGCACAGAGAGACTAAACAGAAAGGAGAACCCCCTTACCACAGAAAAAAACTTTTACGAATATTTTTTCTTCTTTGGCCAGCAAATTCGTAAGTGGCTCACTTCATCTCGCTTCACTTATAACAAAAAACACACACACACACACACACACACACACACACACACACACACACACACACACACACACACATGTATTGTCCGTTCTGTTACCACTGCCCTTCCTTTTAAAAGCATGTTTTTCTATTTTATTGTATAATCTCTTTTTTTTTCGCCTCTTATTAAGTATTTTCTCTCTTATTTTTGTCTCTAGCTAAATATTTTCCTTTTTTCCCACGTGGTCCTTCGACAATATCCTTTCTGTATTTCAGATAGTTGATATTTTTATGTGTATATATATATATATATATATATATATATATATATATATATATATATATATATATATATATATACTTTTTTATTTTGTTTTTTCCGATTTTGTACAGAAATTTACCATGGTTTTTTTTTTTTTTATAATTTAAACAGGGTTATTACTTCGCTTCTTCTTTACTTTACCCCCGCCCTCTCCTTTACACACATACCTCCAAACAACCGGGCGACGCCGGGTACCCCGGCTAGTAGTTAAATATAAAGAATCGGAAATTTAGTACGCAATCGGAAATTTAATACAGAATTAGTAATTGTATTGGAATTGGGAAAATAGCGGAATCGTCCCAGCACTAGTAAATATGTAAGCATTTAATTATAGATTATCTTCACAAACTATCTTACAACAGAAATGTATACAGCATAACTATGTTGACACACCTGTTCTTCTTGGATTACCAAAGTTACGCAAAGTTAAGGTAATACCAAATGGGTGACTATATGTGAATAACCGGCGCTGCACGTGGAAGGATGTCGACACCTCCCTGCAAGAATGGCAAAACCTAACATCGTTATCTGACCGATATATAAATGCAGTTTATTATAAATATAAACACGCCATAATCATGCTGGCACAACGGTTTTTGTCACTGAAGTTAAGCAACCTTGAACCTGGCTAGTACCAGGTGGGTGACCATTTGGAAATTTTAGGTACTGTATTTGCTCTTTGCTCATCTCGGAATTGTTTCCAGTCGTCCTGCATCTACATGTGCCACTGGTATTTAACAACGCCGATTCAGGAGAGGTGTGGCTGGAGATTGCACAACTCTTGTCGGAAAAAATTAACATGCAGCCACCCTTACAGTGGATATCCATAGTCTGTCAAGACTGGAGAGAGCTATCATATGAATGCAGTTGGGGACCACTTGTGAATTTAATCGTCTATGGAAACTCTCACTGTTGATTAATGTGATTAAAAATTTTTATTATCCAATCTTCTTTGTATTTTTTATATTGCTAAAAGTGTTGATGAATTAAAAAAATTTGATAAGTGCGCCACGAAAATTAAAAAAAATAGCAAACTAAAAACAAAAGCGTGCCGCCATATAAAAAATAGGAAACAATAAAATAGATAGTCAGGACGTCCGAAAGAATATAAGCGTATTTCCAGGGAGCGTTCGTTATTTTGATTTAAAATCTAGTGTAGTATACAGACAATAGTAAGAAGAAAGATATAAAATAAAAATAAAAGGAAAAATACCCGATGACGGCAAGAGTCCTGGGTATAGATATAAGTGTAAATGTTGGCGTGTTGCATAGTTTGCGGAAACACCAAAAAATATCGGATCTGAGCAAAACCAGATGTAAATCGGATTGCTGACGATGACGTCAACTCTACACTCTAATCATAGAATCAAGATCATGAAACAATGATGAAAAATATTTTAACTGGATTAGAATGGCAAAAAGTATTTCAAATCGAAAGGCAAAATAAGCAAACAATTAGATTCCGATTAAGGAATGTGGGGTGATGTATATATAAGCCAAAACAAGACAGAAAAAAAGAAGAGCTGACAAACTTCTGCTATCACCGCCACACACCACCCCATACTGACCGAACTCTATTGCTTGTCATATTACTACAGTAATGTAAAGAAAACTTTGTTGATTTAACAAACCTTTCTTTGATTACAAAAACATGGTCATCAGCGTGTATACACTATGGCGCGCATTTTGTAAAAGTGCGAACTATAAATTATATAGACAACAATATACATATAATAATAATAAAAGTATATAAATTATATAGACAACGACAGGTGTTTGTCCAGAATTCAACATAATTAAAAACGCAAATACAGAAAAATCTTTATGGTGTATATACTCGCCACAGAACGGAAATGTCATATATCAGATATCACGTAAATTTATAAAGAAGTTTTTGTTTTATTTTACTAAGAAAATAAAAACTTATGAGGAATGTGTTTCGCTCAGGCACCAAGGAAGCAACTCAATATCAGCCTTGTAATGACTACGATTTATTATCAAAATCGTAAAAAAATGATTTTCTATTAACAAAAAATAAACAAAAATCTACTTGATCAATTTCTATGATTTTTGGAATATGGCATTTCCATTCCATGACGGATACATATATCATGAAGATTTTTTCTGTATTTTTTTTTAATTAGGTTGAATTCTTGACAACAACCAAAACTTTGAGTGCAACCAGCTTGGAGTTAAAATGAAAAAATCTCAATTAAAAAATCTGTCTTGCGTTTGAAAACATCCGGTAACTAAATACTTAATATAAATACCGTTAATTTGATGTTCAGCTTCAAAAATGAGTTTTCATGTCTACCACACACACACACACACACACACACACACACACACACACACACACACACACACACACACACACACACAAAATGTAATGTATAGCACAATCACGTTGGCACACCAGTTCTCGCCAGATCATCGAAGTAAAGCAACGCTGAGCCTGGCCAATACTAGATGGGTAATCATTTGGGAAGACTAGGCGCTGTATATACCTTCTGGGAAAGTTTGGGTGTGGGGCCAGCACAATCATCCCCCTCCCCCCAAAAAAAACTCCGCGCTACAAAAGCATCTACAAAGTTGTAGATGGCCTATGCCCCCTCCAGGGGCTGAAGGGCTATGGATGGACCCAAAAAATTCTAACAGATACCAGTATTCTCTATCTTTATAAACCAACCGGTGCATGGAGCATTATTACCACATCTGCATGTATTATCTAGTATCAGGGCCACCTGGCATTGCCCGGGACAAGAATATAGCATAATTTCTATCCCTCTCCCTTTTTCTTTCCTCCTGCCCCTCTCTACTCCCTCTATCTTTTTTTGCTCACCATATTCTTTTCACACACACACACACACACACACACACACACACACACACACACACACACACACACACACACACACACACACACACACACACGCAAAACAAAAACAGAATTACTTTCCTTTTGTGTTAGTACATTAATAGATGCGTGATAACTAAGACTATGACAAGAGAATATACTTTTCATTATGTTGACTCTAGAATATACATCAGTTATATATGTTTTAAGATAAAGTGATCTTGTTCTCGACTGATTAACTGAGTCTAACCGTGTCGGATATATACTCGAGGGTCAAAACAATGATAAGAATAATCCCTTGTTATAGCCCTAGTGATAACATTAAATGATATAAATGCCCATTTGACCCCTAAATAATGATTTCTTTTTAATTTCAGATATTAATTATCTGGGCCAATACAGATCAAGAAAATATAAACTATGTAGGTCTTTGTTTAGTAGTTTTTGGATTTTAGCTGGATATACAAACACACATACACACAGACAACTACAGTTTATATAATAGATAACCTTTGATTGGAGTCGACATTTTTTTTTCATCATAAGCTGATCGTACGCTTTTATTGTGCATGTTGTTGAAATGTACGAAGGTGGATTTCATAATCATGTTGGCGTTTTACGTCGCACGAATTTCCTATTAAAACTTCTTTTTTAAGATTAATTAATTCAATTAATCACCTGTCTGCAAATTTGATACCGATAACTCGAAACCCAAAGCTGCCATATCACAAGTTATAAATTCACGCAAAGTTTTTGGTTGTTAATTGAATTCTACAAATGATAAGGCAGTTATTATTATCATCAATCCGAAAGACGATCCCAAAGAAATTGGTGCGTCAAGGTTTAATTAAACGAAGCATTAAGGAAGACAGCTAATCCTTGAGTTCACGAAGATTATCAAAACCAATTAAAACATATCAACTGTTGATCAGGTGTTACACATTGTGGTGATCTGTAACAGAATGCGAATGGATAGCTGGCTTGCGAAAATATTAGCAGCAGTAGCCGAAAAAGCGCATATGCAAATTAGGAAGTGCAAATAAAATAAAAAAAAAAGACACCACGTGGTCGAGGAGAAGCAAAGTTCATGTAGAAGAAGATAGACGTGACTAGCTAATGCCAGCGCGAGGAGGGAGAAGTGTACCGGGCGAGATGGACGATAGCAAGAGACTTTTAAGCTGGTGTGGAGACGGCAGGGGTTTTGTTAATCTCATGGCAGACGCAATGAACAGTAAAAAGAAACGAGAAGCATTACTTGAAGAGTAACGATAGTAAATGCCTTTATCGGGGTTATTTATTTTTGTTTGTTTGTTCCTTTTCGATGGTACCAGACAGTGTGGGGGTCTGAAAGAGGTTTGAACTGCGACAAACACGGTGCGAGCGTAACGTATGCATGGGTGTGAAACTTGTCCAGTAAAGGTTGAGGGCATGCGTTGTATCGATAGAAATGATATGATGGATGTACAATGCTAGTCTAAGATATTAAATCTGGGTAGTACAAAGAGATGCGTACAGAACAGGAGACTTTGATGGTATAGTCACATTGAAAAAAGACGAATGAGAATTCTTATGTTTGTAGATGTAGAACAGTTGATATGGCAGGGTCAGTTTACATGAGAAGGCCAAAGTAAAACATAGGAGGAAGTCATAAGAATGGACTTGAAAGAAAGATGGATAAATAAAGACATGGCCAGATATATGGACGTGAAACTTGACCAGTGAAGGTTGAGAGCATGCGTTACATGGAGAGAAATGATATGATGCTGTATAATGTCAGTCTTAAATACAGGAGGACATTAAATCTAGACAGTATAAGGAGACGCGTACAGAACAGGAGACTTTAATTGAATGGGAGGTCTTATGTAGACCGGTGGAGATAGCAGGGTCGGTTCACACAGGAAGGTCAAGGAAAACATGGAAGAAGGTGATAAGGATGAACTTGAAAGAAAAATAGATAAAGACTGGTCCATAGACGGGTTAGTTTAAAAGTTAATTTCTAAAAGCCTCTCAACACAAGCCAGCAGGTGAAATGGATGTTAAACTGATTATTATTTTTACTTATTACAAATTTTCATGCAGGTCATCATCAGTAATTACTCACCGATAATAACCAGCAATATTACCTGGAGTCTGAGTGATATTAATCTCCCCAGATTTCCTGTACTCGCTGCCTGTTTTTATAACCTATGCATATAACTTTGCGTTATCACAACAGCCACTTACTATTGATTTCTCACTGGTAACCACCATTGGTCTTGATTGGGATTTGAGGAACAATACCCCCCCAAGGCTCCGATTCTTTTCGCAACTTTCAGTGGAGGTTTGGTTAGTGCTCTCCCTTCTCGATCTTTCCATCTTCCTTGACTTTCACAGCTCCTGTGTGGCATAAGCCGAAACTAAATCTTTTATTTATTCATTTAATCTATAATCTATTTATTATAATGATGATGATAGTGATGTAGCAGCAGCAGCAGCAGCAGCAGCAGTAGTAGTAGTAGTAGTAGTAGTAGTAGTAGTAGTATGTAAATCTATCCTGAAGAGAAACACTTTTTACATTTTTCATGCAGGGTAACTACAAATAAAAAAAAATATTACCCATGGAATAGTTAATAAAATTCAGAAATCTTTCATGAAATCCAACCATATTTGGTAAAAATTAACTTCAAGTCTATGTCTGACTTGTCCACCAAACTGAATGTCCAACAGTCTTCGTTTAGTAAAACTTCGTCTGTTCAGTGTTTAACTTACTTGATACCATGCAAAACAGACGAAATGAAAAGAGAACTTAAGCAAGATGAAATGCGTTTCTTGCCATTAAGAACGTTTATAAGCCGCAGCAATTCACCCTAGGTGGATTGAAATGGCTTCCCCCGAAGGAGGAAGTGTCTAGTGAATATCAAATTCACATGCAATCTCCAGTCGCATGTACATCTCAGTTAGGGAAGATAGCGACGTTTATGTACTTTGAAGTATTTTGCAGGGAGGCCATGACGTCCTTCTACATACAGGGCCTGGTATTCCAAGGTGAAATATTTTTACTTATTACAAAGGTTGGGTTAATTTAATGATAAAGCGTGAAAAAGGTTAAAAACTGTGAGATGCCAACTGTCTACAAAAGTGGAATTAAACCATCTTCGTCTGTATTTTTGAGATGAGGTGTTTTCATTGATTGAGATTGTCGGACTGACTTCCTCATCTTGGTTGTTATGGTCACAACGTTTCGGCCGTTTTGCCCTCCGGCCTTCATCAGGTGTTTCGTATCGAACTGGGGAACCGTTTGTTAGAAGTCTCTAGTGATATATAGCCGAGTGGTCCTAGACGTTGTATCAAAGTTTACAGTTACCCAAAGGTGCTGAGTTCAACTGAACGAAGACAGTGAAAAGTAACATTCAAAACAGAGAATCAGCAACTATGTCCCAGAGCCTACCTGGAGTCCGAACACGGTACCACCGTGATAATAATAAAGGGTTGGGTTCGAGACTCCTAACAAACGGTTCCCCAGTTCGATACAAAACACCTGATGAAGTCCGGAGGGCAAAACGGCCGAAACGTTGTGACCATAACAACCACGATGAGGAAGTCAGTCCGACAATCTCAATCAATCAACCATCTTCGTTGCATGAAAAATAGTTAATTTTTTTTTCTCTCGAAACTTTAAAACAATAACTAATTGTTGTTAGGGTAATGTTTTAATTTGATAGTAGTAGTAGTAGTAGTAGTAGTAGTAGTAGGAGGAGTAAGTATATATCTAACCATCTTTATCAACTAAGCTTCGGCCCCTGTCCCATCACCGCAATGTTGCATCACTGTGCCTGTTTTACAAATATTTTAATGCAATGTATTCTGTGAACTCGTTGCATTTGTGCCCCCCCCATCGACGTACATATCCCTGACAAACCCGCATAGCAATAAGATCTCACCCCTTCACTGTTGATGTCTCTAAATACCAAAATGCTTTCTATTCTAATAGTTTCTTCCCTCGAACAGCTAGACTTTGGAATTCCCTTCCTGTTGCCTGCTTCCCTGATATGCAGAAGTTTTTTATGTAACATAAACAAATATCTTGTTAATCTTTCCTAAACATTGCCCTAAATAGTAGCCCCTTACGTCCAAGTGGCGATATGCTTTGTAACGGGTGAACATGAGTAAACACACAAACAAACAAACAAACAAACAAACAAAGCAGACAAAATAGAATGACGACTTCAAAAGATTTTGGGTGCTACGAGATTAGGTTGTCTGAAGGTATTGGCTCCCTATGCATCAAACATGGATGCTATTATTACTTTTTCTCCTTTCTTTTTGCAAAACTCAATCATGTCCTGCACAACCGAAAATAAAAGCAGAAATTTTCCATAGAAAACATAACAAACCAAACACTTTGAATAAATATCGGAAGATATAAAGAACTGGGATCATAATTTTCTCCACTCATAATTACTGGATTCGGCATTTAATAACCTGATAAGGGTCGATATACCATTAAACAAAACAACCAAACTAAACTCTATGAATAAATATTTTAAGATATAAAGAACTTGAAACATAAAAGTTTATTTTTCTAAAATTACTGCATTAAATAACACGAGAAGAGTTAATATACCATAAAACAAAACAACCAAACCAAGTACGCATATCAAATACTGATAACTTTTTTCGTCTATAACACGTTTAATGTCTACAAAATCATTATTTTCATGGCAAGTGCTCGACCGAGTTTCAATCCATACGCTCTCTCTCTCTCTCTCTCTCTCTGCAAAACTTTCACAACAAACACTTGTCTAACTACAGCCTCTATCAAAAAATTCACTCACCCTATGTCTGTGCCCAAATCTAAACGCAAATTTTAACTTCTTTCTTAGAACCGTCCGTCTGTGGAACTCTGTACCGCAGGTCTGCTTTAGAGCTGACTGTAACATGGTCGTCTTCAAATCCAATGTAAACAAATTCTTATTGATCTAGCCTCTTAAATAACCACCTAATTTCTACTACTACCGAGCACTGTTGTCTCACTGACCACCTTACACGCATTAACCCATACTCTCTAGTGGCCTCCAGGCCTTGACAAATTTGTGATTCCCTCGTAAAAAAATCAATTTGTTTTGATTGCAATAAACATTGAAATTGAAGGATTAGTTTTTGAAGGACTGTGAATATTTAAATCACACAGACGAAACTGATTTTGATAGTGAAATAAGTTGCTTTGTTATCGAATAAGGAAGGGAGCGAGGGAGAGGCTTAAGACAGGATTTATTTATTTTTTAATCCGTGTCAAAAGTGTTAATCCCTTAAGGTGTGTTTTAAATTATTGATATTTATAAAAGGACATTTTAATCTTTTTTTTTCCAAATAAACTGATTAAGCTTTAAACACATTTCTAAACATAAACATCCGCTTTGTTAGAGTTTAAATTACCAACAGTAAAATTTTAATTACCTACAGGAGAGTTTGAATTACCTACTTTAAATTACATACTTTGAATTTGTACAGGCATTTAAAATTGTCGTAAACACTTGAAAATTCGGTACGTTACTGACGAATTTTTACAATTTCAGGTTCGAATCAATAGCTACAACAGAAATTGAAATACACTGAAGCCTGATTGTCACAGCTGGTGGAGTTCAAAAATGCAATCTGGACGTGAGGACACGTTAGAAGAACGATATGTAATAAAGTTTTGTTTTAAACTTTGGAAAAAGGCCACAGAGACGTATGGAATGCTTCAGACTGCTTTTGGACCATCTTGCATCAGTTTTTGAGCGGCATAAGAGATTCAAGAAAGGCAATGATATGAGCGATGATGAGAAATGTGGAAGGAGCAAGAAAGTCAGAACACCAGGGTTGATTGACCAAATAAAGAATTTCATGTACAAGGACGGTCGTGTGTCTATAGAGACAATAAGTGTAAAGTTTGATGTCAGTGTGGGAACTGTACACACAATTATTAGCGAGGAACTGAAGATGCAGAGGTTGTGACGAGGGTCATTGACACGCTCACATAAGAGAACTTCCATGGGGTCTTCCAGAAGTTGTTGGAACAGTACAACAAGTGCATTACAGCCGGAGGAGATTACTTTGAAGTGGACTAGAGTTTCAAGTGTGTACTATCAATAAAAGCGTCCATATGAAAAAAGTCTGGAAACTTATTGAAGGCATCTCGTATCAGCAAACCTGACACATTATTTGGATTCTTTGGACTACTGTTCTTATTTTGGATGTTATTTTCACAATGTTTTGGTCTCTGTAACCTACGACCTTCTTCAGGTGTATTTTGTTGAACTCTGGAATCTTTCTATCAAACCTATGAATCTGCAGAGAATTTATCCAAACTATCTTTCTTAGACTATTCTAGCGAAGTACCTTATCCACTACGTTCCAGGCCCTTGGCACAATGGATAACGTAGTTGGTAAAAATCAGTTGTAAAACCGACACTCTTCTGGAAGTTGAAGGTTCAATCCTCAATGCAGGTGATACTCAGAATACAACTGCAAATTAGTTAGAACTTCTACCCGATCATGGCTGACAGAACAAGAGCATGACCACCCCCTATGGATCAAATAAAGAGTTCGGTCCGAAATTCCATGCAGATTCCCGAGTTTGATCGAAAGATTTCCAAGTTTCACAAAATACACTTGAATCAATCCTCATCTAAAAATTTCAGAAATGTAATATTAAACCCAACGGTTAGGCGTTTCGGCAAATGTTACAAAAGCATCTTTATGTGAGGCTCTGTCCGTCAGTCTGTCAGTCGGTAGTTGAGTGGCGTCACGGCTATGATAAACAGTAATGGTGATAGCGAGTTTCACTGGTAGACGGCTCACTGTATTCTTAAATGTTTAAATAACATTACCGTCGTTAAATGCTCAGATTGAACGGAATCAATATTAGTTCTGGTTCGTTTTAAATCAAAAATTGATAATTGGGGAATTAATTTTTGTTTTTTTGTTTTTCTTTTCTTATTCGTTGATTCAAAGTCGGCTTTCGAAATTGGTCTGTCGTCTCGTTGATTGATGAAACAAAATATTGGGGGAGGGGGAAACTTCGAAAATATGAAGTGACTTAGTCACCTGCTGACATCAACATGTCTGACTAAAAGCAACGCACTACTACTACTACTACGACTACTACTACTACTACTACTACTACTAATAATAATAATAATAAGAAGAAGAATAAGAATAATAATAATAAGAAGATGATGAAAAGAAGAAGAAGAAGAAAAAAAGAAGAAAAAAAAAGAAGAAAAGGAAGAAGAGGAGGAAGAAGAAAAGGCCGAGGAAAGGACACATGAACAAAGAAACAGAATATTTACTGACAACTATATAGAACAACATAATTGAAACTAACTACACGAAAGCTAAAATCGATAAAACCTAGGATAACAGTAAAGCTAGATTATGTGAAAAAAAGAGAAGAAACGGTAAACTACATCATAAGTGAATGCATGAACTACATAAGTGAATTTGTTTACAACGGAAGAAAACTGTTGTGGATTGGATCGAAAACGTCACATGCCGGAGTTCCTAAGTTGAAGTTTTAACTAAACTTTTTTTTCTTTTACTGATAAGTTTAGAATCTAAAAATGAATATTTTTTCTAAATTTTAGATCTTCTTCATCCGGGCAACAGAGATATAAAGAAGATTATATATATATATATATATATATATATATATATATATATATATATATATATATATATATATATATATATATATATATATATATATATATATATGGGCTTTTCCGTAACCACAACCAAGGTAAATGTTTCTCGAGTGCTTTTCCCGTTAGGGATCCCCCCTTTTTTCTTTCTATTCAAAAAATGCTACATTACCAAAAGTGTGTTTATTCATGAAGTCTGAAGAAATGCTGTTTTTTAAAAAAATTTTCAAACGATATAATGCTTGAAATTGTCGAACTAGACATTGAAACAATTGTAACGTAAAATGAAATACACTTTTTGTTGCCATCAATACCTTGTCTTGAAGTCTTGATTTTGCACACACAGTATATTAATGCTCAATTATGAAATGTGATAATTTTGTAGCTTAATCCTTAAGTCAACCATTTTTGGCTTAAAACCTATTGGTATATGAAAATTTACTGAATTACACGAACTCAGTATATTACATATAAGTCTATATATATATATATATATTATATGTCGTTACGTTATATATATATATAGATATATATATATATATATGTCGTTATATATCTATATTATGGCGTTATATATATATATATATATTATATATGTCGTTACGTTATATATATATATATATATATATATATATATATATATACATATATATATGTCGTTATATATCTATATTATGGCGTTATATATATATATATATATATATATATATATATATATGGTATCATCCCTTCGACTTCAAGTTAGCATTTTAATATTTCATTTCTTATAAATAAAATATAAAATGTTTCACTTCTTCATTTAAAAATAATATGCTTTTAATAGTAGGTAAAAACTTTATTTGTGATGAAGAACAGATTTTTTTTTATAAACCAATTTGCTCCGAAACATTAGCATATATAGTGTAGCGAGTATGTAATATTTCTCTCTCTCTCTCTCTCTCTCTCTCTCTCTCTCTCTCTCTCTCTCTCTCTCTCTATATATATATATATATATATATATATATATATATATATATATATATATATATACTGGCAAGCCGCCCGGCGTTGCCCGGTCATAAAATATGCATGAATATTATAATTTTATTAATGTAGAATTGTTTCTTGTTTTAAACAGAATTACCGTAGGTATAAGACGCAACGTTAAATTCCTTTCAAAAAGGAAGTAAAAAAAACAAAAAACAAAACAAAAAGAAACTGAGACATGTGAATGTGAGTATTATGCTTTTTTTTTCTAAATGGTTCACATTTTGTAAGTAAAAAAAAACTCGAGCTGAGATCGAAATCAAAATCCAACGACAGTAAGTTAAGTATGAGAACTCCGAAAATATGAAGTGACTTCTTCATATTATAGTCACCTGCTGATACCAACATGTCTGACTAAAAGCAACGCACTAATAATAATAATAATAATAATAATAATAATAAGAAGAAGAAGAAGAAGAAGAGGAGGAGGAGGACGAAGAAAAGGCGGAGGAAAGGACACATGAACAAAGGATCAGAATATTTACTGACAACTGTATAAAAACAACGCAATTAAAACTAACTACATTAAAGATAAAACCGATAAAACCTAGGATAACAGCTTGACATGATTTAAAAAAAGTGTTTTCAAACCTACTTATTCCTAACATAAGTAATCTGTCAAGTGAACGATTCACGCATGCGCATTCGTGACAACAACAGTTGACAAACAGATAAAAATCCGACGACCCCCCCCCCCTACGTACCAATTTTTCAACTTTGGCCCCTTTGCAGTTCTTTTATCCGAATGAAAACCGATTAAAAAGTTTTTCACATGTCTGAATACCCTATATACCAAATTCCAATTGTGTAGATAAAAATTCACAGTATAGTGAGTATATAGTTTGAGAATTGTCCTTTCACACACACAGTCTCACTTTTATATAGATGTACACACATCCACACAAACAGTTTGCCTTTACATAGGTCGTATCTTTTTTTTTGTTTGTGTGTGTGTGTGGGGGGGTTCCTTGTGTTAAATGGATAAAAAAATAATTCACATTAAACATTTAAGGAGAAATTTAATATTATATGCATAACAAATGTTTAACTAACTATGGGAGCAACTGGACTCATGAAAAAGAATTTTAATCACTACCTGGCAAATATACTCGGTGAACCAAGCGCAAGCGAGATACAAACAATTGCACTAAAAGGGACGGTTAGAGTCTTAAAAAAGGTCTCTTGGTTGGAATGTATAAGATATTGTGTGAATGTCCGGCATCTTACTGGATGCCCCATCCCCATCCAGAACAAAGTTATAAGAAAAAAAAATGTAATTATAGGAAATAGTCTGAATGTCTACCAGGCACTATAATCAAGTGTTTTCAGGTTTTCTGTACAGAGGTTTGTCGAAACATCCGGAAATGAGGACACTTTGCCCCGTAAATAAACAATGAGCGAATATTCAAAATAACATAGTATTCAAAGCTCAAATTAGACGCCCATGACATCATTTTATGCCAGAATTAGGAAATCTGGATGACGTTGTGATACTATGGACGACCCCCCCACCTCCTCAGAGTGTTAATATGGTCTCGGAACCAACATCAATTGACAAAAAAAAACTCAGAGAAACCATGCATATTACCATAGATTATCTGAAGTGAACCCCAACACAATGGCTATTAGTAACAAGCCCAATCGTCCCACCCTACATAAGAAGGGAAGAGGCAACTCAAAAAATGGATTCACAATGTCAAGGAGGTTTGTCGGAACATCCGGAAATGAGGACGCTTTGCCCCGTAAATAAACAGTGAGCAAATATTCAAAATAAAATTGTATTCAAAGCTCAAATTAGACGACCACAACATGGCAAAAAAAAAAAAAAAAAAAAAAAAAACCCTGTCTTGTACGACATTGCTATAGGGATCTACCAATTTCAATAAATTTTAAAAAAATACCCCAGATACCTCCTGACTCAAATCTCGAAATCCCTTCTACAACTAAAAAAATTAAAAATTTCGACCCAGTTAAGACATGGAAGGAGGAATGGAGAAACAATACTCCCAAAGGAGAAGACATCATTGGAGACCCAACTTTGCGCCTCCCAGGTTTTGCTACAAATAGTAGGAAGCAGTGGGTATACGCAAACCGGATCAGAACAAGACACTTCAGGACTGCAGTAAACAAACAGGTGGAGACAAATCGACTCCTCAACCTGCCCAAAGTGCAAGGAAGCCCCCCCCCCAGGACACAGACCACCTGATTCTACACTGTCCAGTCACCTGACTGGAAAGAGGCTATGCGACAGCCCATCTATCTGAAGACAATTGCTCAGACTGGCTAAAAAATAGCCGTATAGAGATCTAACCGCTACTACAAAAACAGTGATGTGACAAGGGACTGGAGCTTCTTAGTTAGTGTCCTATTAGCTTAGTGACTCTTTATTTCACCCAGTGGGAGGTGAGGAGGGCTGGTCAAGTGGTTAACAACACGGACTGACAACCTGAATGTTTTACGTTTGAATCCAGGTTGTTCTACAAAATCACTTTCACTTACGTGGTTCCTCCCGTAAAAAAACTGACGTATCTCTAGAAAGAAAAAAATATCGGGAAAACCGATGCTAAAAAAAAAAAAAAAAAATGAGAATCATACGATATGACGATTGTTTCACCCTGTCCAAGAAGCAGAGACCAGTAGTAGATGCCCCGGCCCCAATGTGTGCAACAATACTCCATGCATGCGTGAACGTTAATAAAAATAATATGAATTCTTCCTCTTTTTTTATACTTAGAAAGTCACCACTTATCAAGGTTTAGAGGCCACTCAAGGATAAGGGTTATGTGTTAGGTAGTTGGTGAGACGATATCAGTCACGGCGGAAAATTTGGTAGAGTAAGATTATCATAATGGACGACTCAATAGGAATTTATTTACATTAGACTTGAAGACGGCAATGTTACAGTCAGCTGGGAAGTAGACAAACGGTATTGTGTTCCACAAATGGACGGCTCTAGGGAAGAAACTCTGCTCGTGGAATTTCCGTTTAGTTTTGGGCACAGATCGAGCGCAAGGAAAGTTGTTGGCGATTGTTTTTCAGCTAGGTGAGTATTTGCTGTGAATGTTTTACGGAGGAGTAGCATAGATTGATGTACCAGTCCCGATGTGGTAAGACTATTTCCGTGCATGATCGAATGCTAATAAAAATGATATGAATTTTCCATCTTTCTTTGAGAATATTCCTTCAATATCCCGAGACAAGTTTAATCAAATTCCAGAGAATTGTATTTGTTATAAATATTTATTGATTTTTTTTTTTGGTTTCCTCTCCGCATCAATGACCTGATTTGCTTTGGTGTTTATGGAATTCCTTAAATACCGACGTGTTTTCTGTGTTTTATCGAACGCTTTCTAAGAATCTACATTTTTTTTTTGCAAATAAATTTTCAAAGAATTTTCTGTGAATACTTTCCCCTTTAGATCTGTTCTTAGTCATAAGCCGAAAGATTAATAACAGATTCTTTGAATTGAAAAAACAAAAAAACAAAACAAAACAATGGAATGTTGATTCAAGAACGATTGAAAAATCTTTTCTTTATATTGAAATAAAACGAATACCCGTCCCAGAAAAAAGTAGTTTTGAATCGCTTTCATGCCCCTCCATGAAGATTAAAATACAATACATCTAGTTAGAATACAAGTTAAAATACAATACATTTAGCATTTGATACTTTTGCATTACACGAATGGCGCCATTTTTTATGCGTTTCACAAAACTGTCGCCAGGTGGCGCTTCTTGGTCAGAGAACAAGAAACTAAATTCATTCATTTCATTCCGTTCAAATTGTTTATTAATTTAAAAATTAAGATTATAATATCTGGTTGAGCTCCTTGCCCATAATAATGTGACTCTCGCTTCAAATTTCCCCTGTTCTCCATCAGCTGCTTCAGATCTGCAGGATCACAGTTGACGTTATGTGCAATTTGCTGGATGTACGTGGATCTAGGTCGTTCTATGCTTGTGCGCCCGTTTCGTGGAGTCCACATCAATATATTTCTCACCAGCTCTTGCTTACTTCTCTGGCAGTGGCCGGCAAATCGTACATTGCTCTCATAAGGTAGTAGATATGGCAGGGATATTGCCATAAAGTTGCTGCTTCGACAATCTTCCCAAGATATATTTAACATTGCTCGTAGGATACGGATATATGCGCCATCTAGCTTTCTTTCCAAGCGTTTGGCGAGTATCCAGGTTGTAGCACTGTAAACAAGGACAGACTCCACCATTGTTCTGAAGAACTGCTTTTTTAATTTGTCAGTTAGCCTTGAAGTCCATACTGACCGCAGCTTATCCAATGCAGTCCATGCTTTTGAGATGCGAATTTCGATACTTCTCTCCATGGAATCTATGTTGCTTGCCCAGGTATGTAAACTCAGTCAACATATAGTGTCACTAAACCTTATGTTTGGAATCCTTATTCTATGTTTTATGCAAATCAATTACATTATTTCAGTGTAAAATAATTTCTAAAATTTAAAGTATAAAGTTAAGGGGTGTTAAGAAAAAGTTGAAATTTAGAGAATTTTTATCATAATTGTCATCGCATAACTACAAATCAAATTTAATGCAAATCTCAAATATTTGAATTTCCAAATTACACGTTTAATTATATTATGCCTGATAAATATCTTTAAAATGCTCGGCAGTTCTGCAATACACAGGCGACGCCATTGTTAGTGGCAATAACTCCAATTTCTTCTTGGTCAAATAAATAACAAACAAGTTTTTTTTTCGAACACAAAAAATATTTGTAAAGCAAAACATTGGATAAAAATGCATTAATATATAATTGTAAAAAATTGTAAAAACATTTAGTGGATAAAAATGCATTAATATATAATTGTAAAAAATTGTAAAAACATTTAGTGGATAAAAATGCATTAATATATAATTGTAAAAAATTGTAAAAACATTTAGTGGATAAAAATGCATTAATATATAATTGTAAAAAATTGTAAAAACATTTAGTGGATAAAAATGCATTAATATATAATTGTAAAAAAATTGTAAAAACATTTATTGGATAAAAATGCATTAATATATAATTGTAAAAAATTGTAAAAACATTTATCGAAAAGTCTGCGTAAAAAATATAATTTTAATAAAACAATTTTTGAATTAAAGCAACATTGAATTTTTTTTCTGAAACATTTTTTGGTTTAAAATAAAATTGGATTTTTTCTCGAACAAATTTAAATGAAACATTTGAATTAAAATAACATTGGATTACTTTTCGAAACATTTTTTAATTAAAAAAAATGAAAAAGTTTCACTGTGACAAAATATAGTTTTAATTTTTTTGGCACCTGTTAAAGGGTCAACCAAGTTATATATATTATATGTTATAGTTTTAATTTTTAAATTAATAAACACTTTGAATGGAATGAAGTGAATGAACTTAGTTTCCTATTCTCTGACCAAGAAGCGTCACTTGGCAGCAGTTTAGTAAACGCATAAAAACTGGCGCCGTCCATGTAATGCAGAAGTATTAAATGCTCCAACTCAACTGATATTTGGAGGATAATTTACGCTAATAACTATTGTTAAAATGTCACAAATATTCGTAGCGTCTATATCTTCATATTGAACTTTAATCGCCTTTTTGTCTTTTTATAATTAAAAAGATTCTTGAGTTCGACAGAAAGATTTCTGAGTTCAACGAAAAGGTTTCCGAATTCGACAGAAAGATGTCCGCGTTCAACAAAAAGATGTCCAAGTGTGACAGAAAAGTTCTCGCGTCCGACAGAAAGATTTCCTAGTTGAACAGAGATTCTCGCGTTTGACAGAAAGATTTCCAAGTATGACAGAAAGATCTTTGAATTTGACAGAAAAATTTCCAAATTTTACAGAAAAATTCCCAAGTTCAACAGAAAGATTTCCGAGTATAACAGAAAGATTCTTGAGTTCGACAGAAAAATTTCCGAGTTCGACAGAAAAGTTCTTGACTTGGACAGAAAAATTTCCGAGATTGACAGAAATGACTTCAATAAAAAGAATCTCGAGTTCGACAGAAATATTCTCGACTTTGACGGAAATATTCTTGTGTTTGACAGAAAGATTTTCAAGTTTGACAGAAAGATTCTCGTCTTCAACAGAAAGATTCTCGACTTCAACAGAAAGATTCTCAAGTTCAACAGAAAGATTTTCAAGTTTGACAGAAAGACTTCCGAGTTTAATAGAAAGATTCCCAGGTTTGAGCGAAAGATTTCTGAGTTCGACATGATACACATGAAGAAGACAGGAGCTTATATCAACCGAATAACGCTAACTATGTAAACAGTAGTCTGAATAATAATCATAATAATTCAAATAGTCAATTTGCATTTCAAAACTTCTTCGCTGTGAACTGACCTTGTGCCTGACTTTATCACAGTCGGATAGGAGGATAATCGAACCTAAATGATGAGAAATTGACTAAAACTTCTTGGTCTTTCTTTCTCATCAAATCTTTCTTGGAGTTCATATATTAAATCCATTGTTCTTTCTGCTTCTCATAAAATCTGTTCTCTCTGCTGTTCTAAACAATTTCTCAAACCCAAGGCTACCTCTATAAATTTACTATCAGATCTTGTCTCATCTGGATTGGTGAATCCCTGTCCCATTTGAAGGTTCTTGATAAATTGCAGAAGCGTAATATGGTCGTCTTCAAGTCCAACATAAACAAGTTCTTGATGAGCAGTCCCCCTTAAGCAATCCAATTTACCAAATTTACACTTCTAACGATTACTATGATATTGTCCTTTTGACTACTGTACACTCTTTAACCCTTATCCTCGAGTTGCCTCTGTGCCTTGATAAGTGGTGATTCATTTGTAAAAAAATTGTTTGGTCACACACTTTCTTCTTCACTGCAACCTCTCTCTCTCTCGCAGACGTGATGTTGCTAGTCTCAGTCTTTTCTACAAATACTATTATGGCATGTGTTGCCCAGAATTATCTAATCTGTTGCCTGCTTTCTTTGTTCTAGCTCGTTTGACTCGTTGGTGTAGAGGTCTCCATCAATTCTTTGTTTAATATCTCATCATAATACAGTATCCTATCCTATAATACAGTAGCCTTTTCTTTCCAAAGGTTGCGGAACTCTCTATCTGCTCACTGTTTTCCTTCTACCTACAGTCTTATTCTTTTCAAGACTAAGGGCAATAGGTATATCCTGTCTTTGCAATAATAAGCTTTCGTTTTTGTTCCTTACATCAAGTGGCTTCGTACCTTGACTCGAGCAATATATATATATATATATATATATATATATATATATATATATATATATATATATATTCATCCACATACACTGCTGTTTCGCTGTTTCAGTGCGGCTAGACAAGCAACTACCACAAGCCAGGATCGAAACCCGATCGCCAAAACGACAGTCGGAGCTTCTAACCGTTGCGCTATACGCTATATATATAAAAGAACATATCTGTGTTCTTGTTCGCCAGCAATGCTATTAGTAAAAATGATGACAAGGGCCAATCTTAAGATTCCGGAAAAACAATCGAAAGCCCGTCCCCGCTCTTTCCAGTTGTTGAAAGATTTCCACCCCTCAAATGGAGGTTTGGAGAGAAGGGGAGAGGTGGGGCTAATTGCGGAAAAGATAAGTAAACACAATCAGATCTAGCAATGCTTTTCCGCCAACGTTGATAAACGTTATGGAAATTGTGATGAGTTAAATTGTTGGCATGATTGATCGGCTTTATATCTGCGACTGAAGTTAATAACACGGTTTTCTGGGCAAAATAAATCATTTCTCTTTGGGGAAAAAACAATGACAGAATTGACAGGGAAAATAAGGAATGATTGTCTTTCTCTTTTCTCTGATTGAATTCGGCAAAACTTATTGCATCTTTTTTTTGGGGGGGGGAGAAAAAGAAAAAGAAAAAAAGGCATATTCCGGTAAATTTATATCTATATTAAATTTGTCTAATTTTGTTTGTCCGTTCAACTTTTTCTCGAGAACTACTGAGCTGATCTGGATAAAATTTTGCATGAACCTTTGTTATAAAAATATGTAGTGAAAAGAAGTATTATGGTATCCGTTCGATGCACAGTTAGAGATAATTGGAATTAGTCATCACAATGCCAGATTTATTCTAAAAGTTTTCTCAGAAACTACTGAGCCGATTTGGCTAAAATTTTGTACGGATCTGTTTTATAATAAAATGCAGCGAATTATGTATTGTAGTATTCGTTTGATGCAAAGCTAGGGATGGGTAGAGACTAATAGGGATTAGTCACTACAATACCACGTTTGATTTAGAAGTTTTCTTGGAAACTACTGAATCGATCTATTAAAAAGTTTTGTACAAACCTTTGTTATGATAAGGTGTAGCTAACGAAGTTTTATGGTATCTGCTCGATGTACAGTTAGTGATTAATAGGGATGAAAAAATGAGCACATATTTAATCTTATTCAACCATTAATTTAACATAAATAATCTATTTTAAGTCAACGATGTATAAATTTTGCTCGGTTTTAACGGACTATGCAGTTTAAATTCCTAGGTATACTAAGTTCAACATATCGCAATCTTAGCATTTGCTTAAGCTGGTCTACCACTGAAAAAATCGTGATTATAAAAGGGGGGGATTCAATTATGTAACAGTGAAAAATAAACAACAAAAAAAATAACGAGGATCATCAACTATATATATATATATATATATATATAGGTAAATGTATAGTTTAGTGGCGTAAATTATTTGGCAGACAAATAACTATAAAAACTATTTTCATATAAAACATTATTAGACAGAATATATTAGACTAAATGTACGACATTCGAGGCCGGCATATTGCTTTTAAAATTTGGCTTTTCTAAGGTTTTACAGATTGGCATTTTTTAAGGCCAAATTTGACTTTTTACGCTCTTTCATGAACTATGTTTTTGGTCGCCATATTTAACGTAAAAAGGGCCAAATTTGGTCTTAATAAGGCCAATCTGTCAAACCTTAGAAAGGCCAAATTTTAAAAGTAATACGGCGGCCTCGAATGTCGTACATTTAGTCTAATAAAAATGAAAAAAAAAAAAAAATAATAATAAAAATGAAATTTTTTCTGGTTTTATTTCAGCCTATGGTTTAATAATGTGTTTTAAAAAAAATAAATAGTTTTTATCATTTTTTTTCTGTCAAATAATTTACGCCGCTAAACTACACATTTACCTCTCTCTCTCTCTATATATATATATATATACATATATATATATATAATTTTGAGGTTGTTATTTTTCAGAGGTAAATTAACCAATGAAGTATAACGAGGTTAATGGTTATTATAACCAATGATTAAATCTTAGTATGGAAGTTTTAATACTTATTATATATTTTAGCCTTTCATTTTTATCTTTATTTTAACAAAATCTTTAGACTATAAGGAGCAAATAAATAGGTAAAAAAAAAATAAATAAATGAATATAAGGTTTACAAATATAACGGTTGATGTAATTGTGGAAGTGGGATATGAACGAAGGAATGGTCAAAGACGAGTAAAAACTAGCAAGAAATGTTTTTAATTAATACCAATAAGCGAACTATGGACCTGTTCCCCCTTCTTTCCCTTTCCCTTCCTTTCTACTTCTTTCTTTTCTCATTCTCCTTCTTGCTTTTTCTCTTCTTCTCCTCTCCTCTTCTCCCTTACATCTTTTTCCTTTTTTTCCTCCCTCTCCCTTGACCGATCTAAATTAGCACGACAAGTGTGTAACGGGAACGGATGGTGGGGGTGTTGGGGGCCACGCTCTCCAACCACAGCAGAACCGGGTCATATTACGAGCACCAGGTAACCAAATGACCCATCCACAAACCTAAAAATTATTTCGCATAAATATTCTGAAATACTAACAAAATTCACCCCCTCCCTCAATGAAACCTGATATATACGAGCTGACTTAAGCCGTTAAACGATTAACACGTGTACACGCAGATAAAATTTCTTTCTGCCTTCCATTGTACTCACCTTAACTTCTTAAACCATCACCATATCTACTTTATTCCCACACCTCATTTTTAGTCTGATTTACATACGGTTTGATTTCATCCCTTATTTCTATTTCTAAATGGATTTTATCGGTAGATAACTCGAGATATCCATTGTTAAGTTTGCTTTCATATTAGCTGGACTGCCTGATATCTCTAGTTACTAAAAACTAGAAGAACGAAACATGCGCATGACTATATAGCAATATATTACTGCTGATGTATAACCAAATAATATATATATATATATATATATATATATATATATATATATATATATATATATATATATATAATTTGTTTATACATAAGCAGTAATGTTAGTCGTGACATCCTGCACTTATGATTCCCGAAAGGATGAAAGACTAATGTGTGTAGGTATTTGATAATTATTATAGTGAATAATAATAATAACAATAATAATAATAATAATAATAATAATAATAATAATATATATATATATATATATATATATATATATATATATATATATATATATATATATATAATTTCGCAATTGTTCAGGGACGGCATATATATATATATATATATATATATATATATATATATATATATATTAGAGAGAGAGGGAGAGAGAGAGAAGGAGAGAAAGAGAGGGAGAAGAAAAGGGAGAGAGATAATTATTTATAGAATAAAACAGCGCCGCAGCTCACACAAGCCATGAAAGCTGCAGACTGGAAGTTCAAGACTCGAGTTTTGCACTCATTTGGGCCCATCAGTTGAACATAACCGAACTCGGGATTCGAAACTCGGAGCGCATGCATCATTTGTGTTAGCTGTGACGTTGATTGAGGAAATAATTACATATCATCTTACATTCATAACCGTGTAACAACATTAATATGTTGCTATACAGTCAAGAGCATATTGCCACACAGTGGTGAACATGTTTCGGATAGCTAGTTACCAGTAGCTAGAGACCTCTTCAGGCGATACAGCTTATACGAAAGCAAAGTTTGCAATGAAAATATCAGGCCCTTCTCGTCACAGGAAGTTAATATTAGGAAAATCCGTCAAATATTGTTAAAAAAAAAGATTTTGTTGTTTGTAAATAAGACGCAATATGGGTGCGCATTTGAGTCTGTGTTTAGATAATATAGGAATGAATGGATGCTTAACCTCTGGAAAACAATAACCCTAGATTATATATATATATATATATATATATATATATATATATATATATATATATATATACTAACAAGACACGTTAACCGGCGTTGCCCGATTGAAGCCTGCAACCGGCTCGCAAAAAGTAAACTGCGGTTGCTGTTGGTGGCCACTGCGATCCCTGAACAATTGCGGATACTGGCGCCCATGGCCGAAATGAAATAATATGGTTTTAACTTGCGATTAGTGCTTGTTTGGGGCGATAACCTGCAGGTACTGTTTGAATCTAAAAACAGCAAGTAAGGGAATAGGTAAATCAGTATGAATTAATAAAATTACGAAAAAATGGTCCATTTGAATAATAATAATAGAAATTATACACAAGTTTTAGAAGTTAGAGATTCTCACTGTATATGAACTGTTTAGAGTGATCGAAATCAGTGGTAGCAGTCAGAGCTGTTTCCGTTTGCTGTTCAAGTCTTCCTCTTCTTTTCAACTCTTCCACCAATATTAAATTGAATTCCAGTTTTATGTCATCTTTTTTTTTTACGTTTAAAACATAACAATTACGACTTTTTTCACTTCACTTCTTTGAGTATTGCCAGGTTAAGAATGGCGTTTGGAATAGACATCCCAAACTCCCCATATTAAGAACAGCTTTCAGAACAGACACCATCAACCTCACCATCATAAGGACGGCGTTCGAATAGAAACCGCCAACATCCTCATGTAAAGAACGGCTTTCGGCGTAGACAACCCCCTTTTTGCGGGGTTTTGGAAAAATAATTTCTCCAATTTAACTGTGATAATCGTTGTCAGTAAATGCTAAAAAAAAAAAAAAAAAATGGCGGTGGCAGTAGGAGAGAAGTAGATTTGTTTATCGTGCATTCACACAAACCTGGCAGCCAGTTAATTACCGTGCATAATACAGGTCTTTATATCTCTATATGTACTTATCTCCGCAAATTTTGAACGAAATCAGCATAGCCGAAAACCTTTAAAAGTCGTCATTCTAAAGGAAGTTGTGGAGGTGGACCTAATGTAAAAATTTACCCCCAACCCCTAAAAAAGTTAACTCGTGCACAATTTCAAGAATCAGATCGGAGAAGAAAATTAAATAAAATATTCCACATAATTCAAAATTGGTGAAAACACAAGTATATGACAAATAAGTGTTTCGGTATGCAATGAAATTTACGTTAAAACTATAGCATAGGTAATCGGCGCAAAAAAATCTAATCGTAAACCGGAATAGTAAAAAAAAAAAAAAAAAAAAAGCTAAGGAAAACGTGCTTTTTTTCAGGATAGGGTAGATCTTTATTAGTGGAGGGAATAATGCCGTGTCGGTATTTTGTACATGTTTACATTCGAAAACCATTGCTGTGTTTACATTTTTGAGTGTTCCGGGCATGCAAGCAAAGACAGAAATTATTAGATTTTTTTACGGACCATAAACAGGTCTTTTATGGGTTTTTAGCCGGTTAAAATCGTTTTTAAGGGGTAAAAAAAATGTGTCAAAATTGAAAAAAATCGTTATAAATTTGGTACATTCATCTTAGTTAATTTTAAATTTTAATCACTACAGATGTGTGTCATGTTGGTACAGTGGTAACGTTACCAGCTTTGAATGCTACAGTTTTGCTTTCGGTTTCGATTCTAGCTTATGGCATCTACAAATTTGTTTTTTACTTTCGAAGTCACGACTCTTTGATGATATATACCAAATCTAGACAAATTAAAATATCATATTTAATCGTATTTTGCGACCGCTAGTGTATACAAAGTTAAAGGTATTCAAGAGATAAAAATCATGAATTAAAACGAGGTTATTAAGAGTGCTCAATAAAAAAAGCAAAATATAATATTTTTATTTATATAGACAAATATTACGTAGTCGCTACACTGAACATGCTAATGTTTCAGATAATTGGTTGGCAAGAAGCAGCATTATAAGATTTTATTTTTATAAATAAAAAAAAATATATGTCATTTCTTCCATTTGAGAATCAGATGCACATATGCTTTATTACGTCGCCTGAAGAGGACTTTTGGTTCTTGCCAACCAATCGTCTGAAACATTAGCATGTTCAGTGTAGCGACTGTGTAATATTTGTCTATATAATTAAAGATATATATATATATATTATTTTTTGTTTACAGAAAATTTTAGATGAGATAAGTCAGTGGTACCGTCGGTTTCAAACCCGATAATTAGGTACCGTTTTAGACCTTGATGGAGCTTGATATGGGTATCTAAAACGGTCCCTAATTATCGGGTTTGAAACCGACGGTACCACTGACTTATCTCATGGTCTCACCTAAAACTTGTCTGTAAACAAAATATAAATAATACGCTCTTATTCTCGAATTTTCCTGATAATTGAGCACTCTGCTGGATTTCTTTTTCCACCCCCAAAAAGAACTAATTATAATACACACACACACATATATATATATATATATATATATATATATATATATATATATATATATATATATATATATATATATATATAATAAATTCCACAGCCAAACAACGTCGCAACCCACAAGAGCCATGACAGTCAACGAACCGGAACTCCAAGACTCGAGTTTATATATATATATATATATATATATGATTAGTTTTTTTGGAAAAAGAATTCCAGCAGAGTGCTCAATTAAAAGGAAAATCCAAATTTTAAGAGCGTACTTATATTTTTATTTTTTGTGTACAGAAAGTTGTTAGTTGAGACGAATATTGGCTGAAGAGAGCTCGATAAGGATACCTTAAACGGGCCTTATTATCGGGCTTGAAACCGACGGTACCAATGACCTGTCTCAACTAACAACTTTCTGTACACAATATATATATATATATACATATATATATATATATATATATATATATATATATATATATAAGAATACCAGTCCCAAGGCGGATAAAACGTTAAATTCTCTTAAACAGAAGAGTTTTGCAACACTTATATGTTCTCTTACGAAGATTAAAATCAAAATATAACAATATTAAACCTAATATTCGACTAGAATAAACAAAAATGGTACAAGATTAAAATCCATTCTATGATGCCGATGCTAGAAAATGTCGAAAACGTTAAGCTTAAGCTTAATGTCGTCTTACGAGGAAATTGAAATTCAAGGGACCATGCTTAGTTTATATATAATGATTATTGATTAAGTTCGATGCAGATCTGATACGAGATTTTTTTTTTTGCTTTTTTTTTTTTCCAAATGAGAGTTAGACCCAGTGAGATTCGTAAGCGTTGTTGCAGTGACTGATGTCTGGCACTCTATCAACTGAGTTGAGGATGTACATGTTTATTAAAAATATCACAACAGGTAAAAGAGAAATGGGGGGAGGACTAGATTGCAAAGCAATAAACGTCGATCCGGAATATTTATTTTTTCTGAAATGAAATTTGTTTCCCATATTAAAAATGTCAAAATTTGATGAATGTTATTTTTCAGAAAAGGGAAACAATTCCCGCTCGGATAATCGGGAGATCGATAATCGATGAAGATTAAAACAATTAAAAGGAAATTCAAGACGTAAATAATCAGGTACGATGAACACAATAGACGAATGGATGCTGACAATCATGGCAGTTATTAAACTGCAGATGATGATGATGGAATTGATGATGACGATGACGATAATGATGATGAGGACGAGGAAAATTACAGTAATAATGATGATTATAGATGATAACGCTGAGGATAATGAAATAAAAATGATTAAAACCATTATAACGATGATGATGATGATGATGTAGTCAATTATGATGATGACAATGATGATGCTGAAAATGATGATAATGATTATTCTGAGATTGATGATGATGATGATGATAAAAACTATAATCAAATTATAATAAGGATGATTATAGACGAGGATGATAATACAATAAAAATTGATTATGACGATTATAATGATGATAATGGTTATGGTTATTCCGATGATGATGATGATGATGATGATAATTATTCCAATGAAGTTAACGATGATCACGATGACAATGATGATGAAATTGATGATGTAATCAATGATGATGAATAAGTAACATTGATGATGACAATACTAATTACACTTATTAACTCTTATTCTTGAGTAGCTTTCAGCCTTGGTAAGTGTTTCAGCCTTGGTAAGTGTTGACTCATTCTTAGATATAAAAAGGTACATTTCCTGGCACTATTTTCCCAAATAGATTGTCATTTCGAGACAATGCAAAGATTCCGGAAGAACTCATTATCCCACCCCACCCCAAATCTTCGGCTTTCCTTTTACTCTTGTTACACCTTTTCCCTTTATCCTTGAGTGGCCCTGAGCCTTGATAAACAATAATCTATTAGTAAAGAAAACAAAACTAACAAACTTACTTAGAGTTAACCTTAGGAACCCCCATGTCTTGCGATGCATGAGGCACTCAATGTATACCATTATTTTCGGTCTGAAGCCATCCATTCCGTAAATGGTCTTTCTGAATACAATCCCTCTGTAATAGTATTTCGGTCTGAAGCCATCCCTCCGTAAATGGTGTTTTTTTTACAAAGCAGTCACTTCTCATCAAGATCCAGAGACTACTCGAGGATGAGGGCTAATGAGTGTGCGGTAGCCATTTGAACAATAGCGTAGTAATCGTCAGTAGTGGGGATTTGGCAAATTGAATTACTTAAAAGGACAGCTCATCAAGAACTTGTTTACATTGAACTTGAAGACCATATTGTAGTGAGCTGGAAAGCAGGCAAACGGAACAGAGTTCTACGGACGTGCAATTCTAAGAAAGAAGCTTTGTTCATGGAATGTACGTTTAGGTTTAGGCACAGATAAAGAGTGGGGGGAAATTATTGATAGTGGTTTCAGTTGGATGAGTATTTTTCGTGAAAGTTTTACAAATGGGGGGGGGGGACCATAGATCGGAGCTCAAACGAGCACTTGCTATAAAAATAACGATAGATCAGAGAGAGGTTAGCAACGTCTCTTCTGTGAATTGAATGGAAAAGCCTTTTAACATGTAAAACATTGCAACACGCACAATATTTATATTATTGTTATGGAAGACAGACTTACATAAACTTTAGAAGTCGCACGCCCTGCAACGTACAAGGCAAGCAACGTATACCATCGTCTCGATTTGTAAGCCAGATTCACAGCGCATCTTCGACTTCTTCTCATTGCGATCAAATCTCTCTCAATTAGTTTTAGTTCATTTTCGGTCCTCCTCTTCTTTTTCTATCTGGGTTTCATTGTAGCACTTCGTCGCCAATTCTCTGTATGTCAGAGCCAACCGAGGCGTCGTTGGCAGATTATTGACACATATATTCATACTACACACTTGTCGCCTTATTCCAAAATTCATACTAGTAAACATAATCTCTACTTACTGGCATTAATACTTCTGAGTTACGTTTACGTATACTAGATGCATGAAACTCTAGTCCCCTCCGAAGTAATATCCTCCGGCTGCAATGCACTTATTATATCATTTTAACGACTTCTCTGACTTCTTGATAGATAATCTGATTGTTCTGTTTGATCTCTAGAATCCTTCTAAGGCATTAGAATTAAACGTGTCCAATTTCTCTTTCTTGACTAATTTTTGAGATATCAGGTTTCACTTCAACATAGCAGTATGAATAAAACATTATTGTTATAAAATTTTAATTTAAATCTAAAGGTCAGTTTTTTTTTTAATTTCTTCAGATCTTGCGGCTAGAAGCAGCTTATCCTGCCTTGACAGAGTTCAAAATAAACTTCGTAGCCTAGTCTGTATGGTGGGTGTGCCCTTTTCTCTTCTCTGCATCCTCGTTTCCACATAAGAGACGTTACGAGCCTGTTTCTGCTTTATCATTATTTTTATGGCAAGTTCTCGTCTGAGCTCCAATCTATGGTCTCCCTTGTCCTGACTTATGAACCCATAATTTCCCCCACTCTAAACCTAAACGTAGATTCCATGAACAAAGTTTCTTTCTTAGAACTGTGGAATTTTGTTCCGTTTTCCTGCTTTCCAACTGACTACAATCTGGTTGTCTTTAACAAATTCTTGATGAGCCGTTCCTCTTAAGTAATCCAATTTACCAAATTCCCCCTACTAACGATTACTGCATGTTCCCTTTGACCACTGTACACTCATTAATCCTTATCCTCGAGTGGCCTACGGGCCTCGATAAGTGGGGACTTCTTTGTAAAAAAAAAAAAAAAGCTGGTTAATTGTTGTCGAGGCCTTACCTATCCTTCACTACAGCTGATATTACATACTGACTTCTTTGTTTGTGCCTAAGTAGGTAGAAGTTCGCGAAACAAACAAATTTAAATAAATGGTAATTAATTAATTTTCAAAGAAATGCAATTCGTTATATTCAATTCCTTTAGAAGGTGTTTGGAAATAATGGCACCTGACACGATATGGACAGACTTCCGAGAGCAAAATGCATGTAAGATGGCTAATTAAGAATTGCTATTCTGAACGCGAACGCGACCAAATCTTTTAATTTCAATTCCGCCTAATTAGTCGTTGGCTCAACAGAATTGAAGTCGTTGATTAGTCGTATCGAAGCAACTGGCCTCCTCCGGAGGAGTAAGTTTTATAGGAGTATGAAATCAACAAGCGGTCCCCAATCGTATATTCTCATCATGGAAGATGACGACATTAGATTCTGCAGTTCTTGTAAGGAAGTGTCGACACTCTCCTAACTATAGCGCCTCGTATTCCCAAATTTCCACCCATCTGGTACTAGTTAAGCTCAACGTTGCTTAACTTCAACGCTCTAATGAGAGACGGTGTTTCAACGTGATTATTAGGTTGATTAATCATGCGAGGTTACTGTATATGAGCACCACATATGGGTTTATATGATTCATTTTGTTAAAAAAATACCAACGTCCTATTCTACTACTCGAATTTTTCAACATAATTATTTCGTCAATAGATATGTCTGATACTTTTTCACACTTTTACATCCTTGTAGCTTTTTATTTTATTTTATAGAAACTTCCGGGTTTCTTATTACACCTTTTTATGTAACTGGAATTATTATTCACAATAATATCACGTGTGTTGAAAAGAGTTAATTAAATATTAAAGTGGAAAAATGATCAATAGAAAATAATAAATTAGATTATTAAAAACACTTGCTGCGAAACAAAAAACTTAAGCCCGGGATTACCGGAAGTTCGAAAAAAAAAAAAAATGAAAGAAACGAAATACTAGTACAGAATTCGAGGAATTATTGCAAGGCGAGTATTGTTTAATCTAAAATGCATGTAAAGACCGTTTGGTGGATAAAAAAATGAATACCCACTGTGTCAATAAGGAAGACCCTATTCGTTGTCAGTGAAACTTTTGAAAAATTGGGGTTTTATTTAAGTTGTGTAAAATTATAATTGGTGAACTGTTATGTACTTATATAGCAACAATTTTATGCAAAGTGTGACCAATAAAAGACCAACATTTTTAAAATTAGTAAATACTTGTTTGTCTATTATTTAAGAAAAAAATATATATAGCTGTAGTATCGCAAGAAGGCAGTAATTGCTGAGAATGCAGTTTGGAAATTGGGTGTGCCTATCCTGTCGCGGCTCCCACCTGACGAAAGCCAGAGGAATAGTTGGCCGAAACGTCGTGAAACAACAACAAAAAAATGAGGATAATAGTCCGCAATAAACAAATAAATAAATAATACTCATCTCAATAAGCATTAAAATTACTTTAATCACGAATGCCATTCGGTACAGACCCGACCATGGATGATTAGATAATAAATAAACGTAGATTTATAAGACTAAAAAATCAAATCTTGATCACCCTTCAGGGCCCGTGGCACAGTGGATAGAGACGCTGAAGCTCTATTTCTTTATACAAAGAGCATTGCTTTATACGGTAGTGGTAGTTTTGTTATTCCACTCTCCGTATATATATATATATATATATATATATATATATATATATATATATATATATATATATATAAAGCTGAACGTCTGTGTGTGTGTGTCTGGTCACGAATAGGCTCTTATATGGTTGACTATTATAGAAAACTGATCACATATAATGATAGAAGATGTATCATGACACAGGAATGGGTTTGTTTGATCTGGCATAATGATGATTCATTAAAATTGTGGAGGTCTGCGTACGCGCCTGGTCCAAAAAGTATGGAAAAATTTTTTTTTTTTTAAAGTGTTTTTGATATAGATGTACATAATAATACTTTGATAAGTATGTTTTAACTTAAATAGGGACGGTATAATAAAATTGTGGGGTCTGCGTTCGCACCTGGCCTCCATAGAATGGAAATAGGGACTAACGTTAGTAAAGACTTTTCATATCTATCTGCGTAAGTATACTTTGATAATTATGTTTTAGTTTGAAGAAATATGGTATAATAAAATTATGGGGTGTTCGTTCGCGCCTGACCTCCATAGAATGGAAATATGTCATAAAGTTTAACAAGGTTTTTTAATATAGATCCACAGAATATTGTGATAAGTGTTTCAGTGTGAACATGTATGGCATAATAAATTATGGGGTTTATCTATTTTATTTTTACTTTCATCATATTTTGCTTTGGTTTTGATACCCACTAATTCGAAGCTATCTCTTTACAACCCTTCCTTTTCATAACCTATAATACTTTCATAAATCAGAGTCAATTTTCTGTAGTAGTCTGTTTTTGAACCCAGTCAACGACGGGTACTTTTGCTAGTATATATATATATATATATATATATATATATATATATATATATATATATATATATAAAATAAAAGATAAATAAAAGTTACATATAACTTTATTATATCATCAGATTAATACATTTATTTCTCAGCTTTTATTTAATATATTTGATTGCTCCTCTTAACAGTGTTGTGGTTTCTCTCTCTTGATAAGTTTGCTTCGTTGAAGATAGCTTCATTTGAATATATATATATATATATATATATATATATATATACATATATATATATAAGGCACTTGTTATCCTTTCATAATTAGTTTAGCTAAACGACAATATTAGAAAACTCGTGTCTTATTAATAATGCCTAGGAATAACTATTTACTTAAAAAAAAAATGAGTTATGTAAACAAAGAGAGTTAACTCTGTATCGTCATAATAACTCTAATCCAAACACTGAAGCGTGTATTTCAAATATTGCAACAGTCCATTGTAGTCTCTTACAAAGGAGATTTGTTTAAATTTAATGCGTTTCTCTTTTACAAACAAGATAACACGAACACATATTGCGAAGGGGCGTATTTAATCCATAGAAAAGGTTATTTCAATCGCAGGCGTGAGAGACCGATGAAAATGTTATTCCAAAACGTTTGGATCAGCTCTTAGGAGTGACTTTCGCTCCAGATCTAAGATCGGTGACACATATCCAGTCCAAAATCAATAGAGATTAGAGCATTCCTATAATGACCTAGTCCCTGTTGATTGCGGGCGTAATGCTCTTCCTATGCTGTTCTAGGAAGTACAACCTTCCTAGGACTTACCTTCTCTCTCTGAAAAATGGCTAGTCTTCTTTTTCTTTTTTTTTTTGCTAATCGCCTGAGGCGCCCTTATCGGGGAATGCCGACGGGTTGCCCAAGCACTTTTTTGCAAGTCAGAGTGCTCTCTTCCTCGGGAGGGGGGGTGATTTGTCAGCCCCTTTTTTCGACCCTTATGTCACAGTTCTTGGCACAGGAGCGAACTAAATACCTCCAGTCTGTTGCTAAAGCTGCTGGAAAAATAGTTGGATCATTCCATCGCTCCAGAAATTATATATATATATATATATATATATATATATATATATATATATATATATATATTAGACATTAAGAGGAGATTATAGATAGATATATAAATACCCGTTCACATACACCTTTCACAATAAAGCTAGAACCCAGAATTAGATAGAATCGAGCAATTGCATCGACAACGGACAACGCCAGACCCAAAGTGGGTTTCGATGTACAGCATCTCATCAGTAACGTGCTCCGACATAGGCGCGAACCCAGATCGTAGCACTCATTAAGTGTGCAATACTGACGACCTAACCATATGGGCCACGACGCAATCTATTGGCTATACCTCGATTTTTAAATTCTTATATTTTTATCCACTTCTACATTCTACGATGTGACAAGCAACGCGTCCTATATAACTAAGATAGTTACTGCTGGTATGCAGACGGTAGATATCACATCTACAAACATTAATTGAAATTAACCGACTCCCCAGACACGATTTCGGAGTACGCTACTGATGAGATGCAGTACAGCGAAACCCACTTTTGGTCTGGCGTTGTCCGTTGTCGATGCAATTGCTCAATTCTATCTAATTCTGGATTCTAGCTTTATCGTGAAAGGTGTATGTGAACGGGTATATATATATATATATATATATATATATATATATATATATATATATATATATATATATATATATATAAATTGACTTCCTTCAGCTTGGACCGAAACCAAAACTCATGAAGGATTCTTGGTAAAATTATTTACAAATAAATAAACAAATAAATAGTTGACTTGAGTGCTATCATCGAAATTGAAACCAAAACTTATAAAGAATTTTTGGTAAAATTACTTATTATAAGAAAGGGAAGGTCATCTATATATATAAAAGCGAAAATGTATGTATGTGTGTCTGTTCGCTTTTTCTGTGTGTCTACAAAAGGCTTCTTTCAGAGAAGCGGTCGGTCGGTTCACAACTTTTTAAAACTTTTTATATCACATATAAATCGTAATATCTCACAGTTAACAACGAAGCTCGCCTGTCTATTTAATTTGCTCGATTTCGGGAAGATAAATATTCAATATTTGTCGCTCGCCGCATGTGGGTTAGTCTTTTTCCTATAACATCTTGGGGGGGGGGAGAAGCGTTCAGCAGTAAATGAATACTATCCCGCAGTCAAACTTGACCTCATTAAAACGAGCACCTGCTAAATCCAAGTAATTAAATAAATTCAAACGTGTTTCGTTTAGCATCTTGCGGTGGGCCAATGGTTAACGTCTCACGTTTTTTTTTCACACTTTAATTTACAACTTTGCCTCAACGGTTCGGGTTGGATCCTCATAGTTACTTTCCCCCCCCCCCACAACTCCAAACACCCGGGCAACGCCGGGTACCCCTCACTAGTAACAATTAAACGACAGTCGCTCGGTAGAAAAAAAGATGCAAACGTTACACACAAAATAACATACATACTATCGTATTAATATATAGATGCTGCGACCTTCTTTGCGTAAGCAGAAAGAATTTTGCCACCAACGTGAGTGGATGAGACTATATTTATGGGTGTTTTTAATTCTAACCCACCGCAAGAACTATAACACTAGGATTGGAAAGTGGGCTAGAAACCGTCTTTGAATGTCAGACCGACTCTTTAGCAGAGTTCAAAAGGCGAAGAAAGAGAAAGAAGAGACTCAGACAATTAAAACCCGATCTTTTAACAACCAGAAGCAGTTTCTTACAGAATATTGGAGAAATGCCATACTGAAATCGGATCAATGCAACTCCGTAGTAAACCCTCAAAGAGTCTTGTGAAAACCAGGGTTCCTTTTTTGGACGGGTGATTTTTATGAGAGCAAAGAATACCCATTAAATCGGGCCCTTTCTAACGTTTGCTATAAATTTTTTTTTATGAGTTTGGGATTTGAAAAGAGAACGTCCTATTCTTCTTGATTTCTTGGAGCTTTTCAGAAGAGAACAAAAAAAAAAAAAAACCGCCTCAACGCTGAATTCTTCACTTTGGATTGTTTTGGATAGAAATAAAAGATCTTCAATCTGGCACTGCACCAGGATAATAGCACATAAAATATTTGGTGATAAAACGTGGGCGTTCATATCGTCTATCAGCTCACACAAAAGAAAACAACACTCCCCGTTTGCTAAGATCAAAGTGTGGTATCTGTTTTGATGCTATATTTCATCACTTCTGAACTCGGCCAGTGAAATAGAGATCTTTATAGACTGAGGCAATTTAAAGTTTTGTACCAGCCCAGAAGGCTCATTTTTGGGGAGCTGGATTTCTCCCACAGTTATTGTGTATTAATGCATAAATGCAATGTAAGGAGGCGCGTACGCGTAACAATAGCCACATTAAAAAAAAAGAAGAATCTGTTGATGTCTTTAAATTATAAATTATAAAAAACGTAATGTAAAAAGTACAACTGATAAATAATCCTTGCTTACTTTAGGTTACATAATTAGCCGTGAACTCTTTAAAACTATGCGTAAGTCGTATGTGTCAATATGTAAAAAAAAACTGAAAGATTATTGTCCCAATGAACACCCGTAACATTTATTGCCTGACCAAAAAAAAAAAAAAAAAAAAAAAGACCGTGCAATGCGCAATCCGCTTACTAGTCTGTATATGCAGGAAAAATGATTAAAAGAAAAATCAGCAGAGTAACTGAATGACGATCAACGAAAATTCCAATACTCCTATTTTCATTGAAATCAGTGAAATCGCTCATTTTTCAATCAAATCGATTGTCTACTTTATTCGGGGACCCACCGCAGTGTACCGAGAGGAAGATTCACATGTCTCCCTGCAATGATTTAGTCCACAATATATCGTAGTCTACATTGCACTGTAGAGAATCTACCGTTGATTTTATAGAACTATTTTATGGTTATAATTAAACATTTAAATGCAAAAGTCAAGTATCATGTTTCAGTTGTGCTCTAAACAGAAACATTCATTTCGAACGCGCCCCTGTCATTTCAAAGAACATACTGCTGATTTTATACGCCGTGACCTTCTGCTTGTGTGGGGATAAACTGCTTAAATGCACTTGTGTTGTTAGGCTATATAAGGGTGTTAACTTCGATCAAAATCGGGCTGTTCCCAATTTAATATGATTTTTTTTGTTTGCCGATTATTAATACGTATCTGAGGCATTCCGATACAAAACATATCTAAGAATACTCCCAGCCACATAAAGTATATTCGTGTGACATTTCAAAAGAAAATCGGCCCAGCTGTTTCCGAGTTCATAGAGAACGAACACGCACACAGACAAAGTAGAGATCCGCATTCGATAAAACAGAATGTAATGTAAAGAAGCACGCACGCGTAATATTAGCTACGGTGCATTCATCTGTTGGTGTCTTTAAATGTTAAAGATTTAAGTAATTTAAGATTTACAACCAATAAATAAACGATGTTTTCTTTATATAAAATAACACCATGAGCTTGGAACCTTTTAAGGCTATGCGTAAGTCATATGTATTACAACTAGAAAATGTGAAAGATTATTACCATAGAGCGCACCCGTAGCATTTTTAACCAGTGAAGCGAAATTATGTATCTTACCAAAGTAATTATCCCGGTGTAATGGGCGACAGTATCAGTGCATGTTATTGAGAGGATAAGAAATCCCGAACATTTGTTACTTATACGAAGGGGGGGGGACTAAAGATATCGACCCGGATAAAATAGTGGAATAACTAAATCTGATTAAAAACTAAATTTTCTATTTTTAGAACAGGAAACGATATTTGCATTATGTTCATTCTGACTAAAAAGATGTTTTTAATTAGAGTTTTGACTTTGATTATGAAGTTAATTTTGTCCATGATACAGTGGGGGAATTTTTCTCTACCTTTGTTTTATTTGTTTTGCTTCGCACTATTCAACGAGAATACTACTACTACTACTACTACTACTACTACTACTACAACTACAACAACAACAATTTTCTTCTACAAAACAACCAAACCAAACCAAACACCTTGAATAAATATTTAAAGATATAAAAACTTGAAGTATGACCCCCCCCTTGATTCGGTATTAAATAACCAAAAGAGAGTTGATATGCCGTAAAACAAAACAATCAAACCAAACACCATGAATAAATATTTGGAAATATAAAGAATTGGAAGTATAAAGCATTTTTTACCAAGATTAAAAATGGATTCGGCATCAAATAACCCGAAAAAGGGTTGATATGCCATAAAACAAACCAACCATCATGTAAGGCCCACAAAGTTTTGTAATTGTATAGATTAATACATATGACTTATGTATGGCTTTAAAACGGTCCCTGGCTAATTGTGTATTTAATGTAAAACAAACAGTGTTTATTTATTTTATAAAGAAGTGAATATATACAAAGACAGAGAAAGTTTATCCTCACTTTATCATGGACAAAATTAACTTATAATTCAAAATCAAAATTAAAAACATCTTTTTAGTCAGAATGAACATAGTACAAATATCGTTTCCTGTTCTAAAAATAGAAAATTTAGTTTTTAATCGGATTTAGTTATTTCACTATTTTATCCGGGTCAATATCATTAGTCCCCCCTCGTATAATTAGCAAGGGTTTGGGATGTCTTACACTCTCATTAACATACACTGCTACTGTCGTTCATTACATACCTTAGATAATTTTTTTTTACTAAAATTGCCGGATTTGGAGTTAAATAACCAGAAAAGGTTTGATATTCCCAAAACAAAATAACGAAACTAAATACCATGAACAAATATTTGAAGATAGCCAAAACCACTACCAACAATTTCCCACACTCTTTATCTGCGCCTAAACCTAAATGTAGATTCCATGAACAAGGCTTCTTTCTTAGAACTGCACGCCTGTGGAATTCTCTTCCGTTTGCCTGCTTCCCTGCTGACTATAATCTGATTGTCTTCAAGTCCAACATAAACAAGTTCTTGATGAACCGTCGCCCCAAATAATCCAATTTACAAAATTCCCACTACTTATGTTTACTACGCTATAATCACATTGGGTAATGTATACCCATTAACCCTTATCCTTGAGTGGCCTCTGGGCCTTGATAAGTGGTGATTCCTATGTAAAAAAAAAAGAAAAAGTTGAAGCATAAAAACTTTTTTTTTTTTAATTATTGGATTCAGCGAAAAGGGTTTATATGTCGTAAAACAAAACAAACTACAGACCATGAATAGATATTTGGAGATATAAAGAACTTGAAGCCTAAAAACTTTTTTTTTTATTGAGCATTAATAAGCCGAAAAGAGTTATGCCGTAAAACAAAAAACCCAAACCAAACCATCTGGGCTGGAACTGCTAGAAGCAGCATATCCTGCCTTGACAGAGTTCAAAATAGACTTCGTAGCTTAGTGGAGAATGCCCTTTTCTCTTCCCTGCAACCTCTTTCCCACAGAAGAGACGTTGCGAGCCTGTCTCTGCTTTATCGTTATTTTCATGGCAAGTAATCAGCTGAGCTTCAATCTATATTCCCCCTTCGTCAAACTTTCACGAAAAACACTCGTCTAGCTGAAACCACTATCAATAATTCCCCCACTCATTATCTGTGTCTAAACCTAAACGTTGATTCCATGAACAAAGCTTCTTTCTTAGAACTGCACGCTTGTTGAACTCTCTTCCTTTTGCCTACTTTCCAGCTCACTACAATCTGATTGTCTTCAAGTCCAATGTAAACAAATCCTTGATGAACCGTCCACCTAAGTAATCCAATTTACAAAATTCCCACTGCTTATGTTTACTACGCTATAATCACATTGACTAACGTATACCCATTAACCCTTATCCTCGAATGGACTCCGGGTCTTGATAAGTGGTGATTCCTGCGTAGAAAAATAATTAATAAATAAATAGCTTAAGATATAAAGAATTGAAGCATAAAAACTCGTTCTAAAATTACTTGATTCGACATTTATTATAACCTGTAAAGCGTTGTTATGCCGTAGTCATACAAAACCACCAAACCATAATCTAAAATATGATTGGTGTGATAGTAAAAACGTAATTTTTTGTTTGTTTGTGTATCCCTGGCGAGGTGGTTGCCAGTGTTGTATAAGTCTATGAGTGTTTGTATATGTTTTGATCATATCCGTTTTCTATTTTTTTCCCGCGGGTTTCGTATATTTAATTTACACCTCGGGCTGCCTCTAACGCACCGCAAAATTAAACGACAGTGAAACAATTAGGCCGTTAAAATTGATCTGTTTTCACGCCTCATTCTACCGCTAAAGGGGAAAGCGATAATTAAATATTTGTTCATAACAAGTCCAATAACGATGCATCGTATGGCGTCACATATTTGTTTCCTTTCAAAATGTCCTTTTTCTCGGTGTTTGTTTTTCGGCAAATTTCGTAACATTTGGCTTTACAGTATATATGTATATAGTATATATGACCGGCAAGAATTGCCATCCTACACTGATGATTACGTAAGTATGAAGCATTAGTGCCTGTAGGTATAAAGAATAATTATTATTTAATTATAATTATCAAGCCCTTTTGTGAATACTAAAGGATGGGCACTGTCTGTGGATTAATAGCTAAAAGGCAGTCAACTAGGGTTCGAAAACTTTAGACTGTCTAATGTATTTGGCGTTAAACAATTTTTAATTCCCTTCATTCCCGTGGCAATTGTTTGGTGGCCCTGGGGTAAAGCAATTGTAGTTAAAGGTGGCTCCGTGGCTGGGTTTGAATCTCATGAACTGCAAAAATTGTAACCCCCTACACTGATGATGTCGTAAACATTAAAAACTATTGTGTAAGTATCTCTATGCTAATAGGATAGCGTGTGTGTTATTTATTTTGTGTGTCACACTTATATCCGAGTGACTGTCGTTTAATTGTTATGGACTTTCTATGTCTTGTAATAAATAGTTTTACCAAGAATTGTTCACAAACTTTGATTTCGATTTCGATTATAGCTGATGGCACTTAAGTCATCTATCTTTTTTAAAGTTTTGGTTTCGGTTTCGATTATAGCTGATGGCACACAAGTCATTTATATTTTTATAAACATTTTAAAAAGAATTCTTCATAAGTTGTGGTTGTGGTTTCGATTATATCCGATGCCACAAAAGTCATTTATTTTTTTTTATATAAATTTTTTTTACCAAGAATTCTTCATAAGTTTCGGTTTCGGTTTCGATTATAGCTGATGCCACTTAAGCCATTTATTTTTTTTTTTATAAAATGTTTTCCCCCAAGAATTCATAAGTTTTGGTTTCGGTTTCGATTATAGTATGTATATAAACATCGATAGAACGTTAACTCTATAATAATATATACGAAATCTTCAAGAATTAAAATATATCATATATATACATTATATATACAAGAATTAAAATATATCATATATGTACATTACGGCCGGTCTACGCCGGGCGTCCCTGCTAGCTTAGATAAATACTTTTGCAGTTTTAACAAAAGAGCTAAAATAATATCAGGGCGTCTCCATTTACGTTGAACAGAATGCCAACATCAATATATTACATATGAATGAGTCACCTGTGGAATTTCCACAGGCCCCACTAGTATATAATTATTCTTATTCGCCCCAAAGCAAGGCACATTGTCACTAAGACCTTACGGGCTACTATTTGGGGCCATATATGGACACTATGCGAGGAGTTTAGAAGCGTGATTGTCAGAATTCTTACTGCCGAATAAGGACGAGGATGGGTGGGGGGAAAAACGTTTAAGGCTTGCGACGAAATTACGTCGTTGCTTACAGGCCATCTTTTCTTAGTAAAAGTAACTTGTAACATAGATGAATCTAACACACGTGTCTTTTGTCTGAAAACCGAAGAAGACTGAGCGTAGCACGTCTTACACACCCAACTTCTCGTTCAGCAAGATTTGATGAGACTAAAGTGTCTATATAACGCGCCAAATCGGGCACTTGGTTTCGAATAACAGAACAACGTTTCCAGCGTCATCCACAGAGAGGAGAGTTCTTTTACCCCTCCCCCCCTCGACACCTACCTTCGGTAAGTTCAATTATTCCCAGTTATCACAAGCTGATTGTTTACATTACATTTAAACATTTGCATGTTAGTACAGTAATGGAAGCAGTAGACCGTGAGGAAATTCCAAAGTATACCAGCTTGTGGGAAGAAACTAGTAAAGTAGAAGGCCTTCCGGCACTTAGGGACCTCTGCGGTTAAGGGTTGGGATTTTGCTGCTTGCCGGGTTAGTTGGAGATATTTACACCGAGGGGACAATGTAACAATGTTCAATTAAAGTGCTTGCAAAACAACATTGCGGTGAGGGGACAAGGGTTTCTATAATATATTCATTTTGTTTTATATATGAATTTTTTAAAATTAGCTTCATGAAAAACATATAAGCATGTGAATCGCGCACACAGTTTATAAAACGTTAAATCCACTGCAATTCTCTTTCTTCTCGGCTCTCGCTTGACTAGGCACTCTACTGCTAGAGCGCAACTTCGCCCCGGCCTTTGGCACTGGGTCGATGAGGAGACAAACAAGCCAGCACGGCTTCCTCCGCACACGGACTTCAATGCGGTGCACACATGAACTCTTCTTCTCCCACAGGACTTTCTAATCTTTGTTCCTCGTCGATACATGGACGCACGACTCTACTACAAATTTCCACATTCATCCATTAACTCTCTTTCAACAGGTTTATCTAATAATTTATCTACGTCCATACATTCTAACTCTTTCCACAACTAAACCTTTTTCTTTCTAAGTAATACTAACGAAGATAATCAATAAAGTTGTTATAACATGTCAGACTAAAACTCTTGTCTTTCAATTCTACAAATACGTCTTAACTGAATATTAAAATTCATAGTATTCGAATCCCAAATCAGACCACCCTCGAAACAGCTATATACTGGAATGGGGCACCTCCTTCCAATGATGTTATCTTAAGCAACAACGCTTAGCTGGATTGGGCAGTTGAACCCGTTCGAACTCTGGATTTGAAACCTGAATCTCTTGCATGCGAGGCGAGCACTCTGCCACGTATAGTAGGTACATTCCAATGTCGGATTCGTCGCGGTTTGGTTGATCTGTGGTAACTAATGGACTTTCTAGTATGTGGTGCGTTGGCCCCGGTGGCAGGGTGCTCGCCTCGCAAGAAAGAGATTCGTGTTGCGAATCTTGAATTTGGATATGGTCAACTGATGAGCCCAAATGAGAGCGCAACGAGTCTTGGACTTCCAGTTTATTGGCTTTCATGGCTTATGTGAGCTGCGACGTTGTTTTCATGGCTTATGTGAGCTGCGACGTTGTCTTACTGTGGAAATATATATATATATATGTATATGTATATATATATATATATATACAAAACATGATATGCTCTTAGTTTATTGAAAACATTTAATTTACAAATAGAAGAGCAATAGGTGAGAGAGAAGAATGATGAAGAGATAGATTAGAAGGAAGTGAAAAAATATGAGAAGAAGCCAGTGTGTGTGTAAGAGATAGATAGATAGATAGAGATAGCGAGAGGGAGGGATAGGGGCAAGAGTTTATGGCGATGGATTAGGAAAGGGGGAGGAAGCGTGATGGAGGGATAGAATGGTGTGGAAAACACGAAAGAAGAAGCCAGAGAGAGTAAGAAAGAGTACGAAGGGAGAAAGAGATGGACATATAGATAGAGAGAGGTGAAGAAAACACGAGAGAGAGAGAGAGAGAGAGAGAGAGAGAGAGAGAGAGAGAGAGAGAGAGAGAGAGAATGAACAGAAACTCAAAGCATATTTTTTATAAAAAAAAAATCACAAATGAACGTAAGAGCACTTTGCTTTGTCGCAAAGCCTGAAGAAGGCAAACGCCTCCTTAAAAGTGAAGCAAACGGACATGTTATTCACATGCAATCTGATGCATACTTACTGAGATAAGAATAATTAGATGATGATGATGATGATGATGAGAAAGAAGAAGAAGAAGAAGAAGAAGAAGAAGAAGAAGAAGAAGAAGAAGAAGAAGAAGAGGAAGTTGAAGAAGAAGCAGATGATGATAAAAGCTTACCGGTGGATTTTCTTCATACGGACTTACCTACAAAGAAAGAAAAAAAATCGTTAGTAATAAATTTAGTTATGTGTAACCATTTAACGCATTTCAAATCTATATAAATAAAACAGTAGATGTATGTGTCTGTCTGTATGTAAATATTTAACCGATAAACTCTTAAACTACTGGTCACATAACACTGAAATTTACAGGAAATAGTAACCATGAACCAAGGATTGTTTATAACGACTAAAAGTTTTGTTTGGATGATTGAATAACGCATACAGAAATATGTTGCCAAGTTGAAATGCAACATGCTCATTTCAACTTGTTGACGTACTTTTATTATTTCAACGCATGCGCAAATTAAAAGGTAGCTTGAACCTGTTTAATTGTGAATCTTTCTTATTTATCTGGCGATAGTTCAAACTGTATGGAACGTAACTAGAACGCTAAATGTTTTGGTTTCGATTCTAGCTAATGGTACTCAAGTTATTTTTTTTTTAACTTCTGAAATCAGCACTATACAGGGTGAGTTAAAATTACGTGGACAGGTTAGGGTTAGGGTCATAGTTATAATAAAGAATCGCATTAATGTAACTTTATTTTAGCGATAATGATATTTTTATCCATTGTGACTTAATGATATGGTGGTTTTCCACATTTGAAGGTGAGCCGCCAATGTTTGTTTAATTACCGTGTGGATTTTGTATAACTCAAGGCACCGAAGTAACCAGTAGTGTGGCACGCTGTCAAATGTCTTCTGGTAATCGATCCATGTCATGCTCAGGTTTCTTTGCCGCTTCCTACAGTCTTCTAAGATGGTCTTGTTGATCAATAGTTGGTCTTTGGTATCGAAGCATTTTCTTCTTCACCCTGCCTGTTTTTTTTTTTTAAGTAGGTACCAGAAAATAGATGGTCGTAGAAAAATATATTTAAAATGCTGTCCGCCTATGTAAAATGCGGCTCACCCTGTATATTAGGTACAATATAATATTCAATAGTGAATTGGCTCTGTAAAAATAAATACGTAATTTGCAGGAATTAAAATATATTTAAGCGTATTTTACGACCGGGTAAGGCCGGTCGTAAATAAAATCACACAGAAGAGACTTTGTTAGACTCTCCCCACTCTATCATTATTTTCATGGAAGGTGCGCGGTTAAACTTAAGTCTTTGGGTCCTCCATTCACAGCAAGGTTTAACATAAACAGCAGGTTTAATTAGACTGTTGTTATCTTGCTTTATCTTCTTCTGTCATTACATGCACATTTCCTAACTCGATGAATGAAGGGAATCGCTGTGGCGACACAATCATGTAAACATGTAACAGAGCCGCTAGCGTATTTACCAGCAGCAGCATCCGCATAACACGTATGCAAATAACCAAGCCGGTTGCGCAAGCTGACGTCACAGGGGAGGAGGAGAAGGGAAAGAAAGAAAGAGATAAAAAAGACACACGTGGACGGGAAACGACGGGAACACACGGGCCAGCGTGAAGGACGTATGGCCAGATGGCGGAGTGAGAGACTTTTGAAGTGCATGTTCGACACGGCAAAGTTTGTTTAAGCACATATCGGTGCGAGAGGAACTGTAAAAAAAAACAAAAAACAAAAAAACAAAACAACAAAAAAAAAAAAACAAACAACAAAAAGCAAGATTCAGGTGTTGTTTGAAAGTAACGGTAATAAACGCCTTTTGTATAAACTGAAAACAATGCCGAATCGAATTCCTTCTTTCTGTTTATTTCCTTGCGACTGTCTCAGATACAACGTGTTGGGTCTGAATGTTAAAATAATATAACGATGCTGTTGAAGAAGATTAATATGTTACTACTACGTTGTAAATATGATACAACCTCCTTGTTGTCTTATTTCGTTTTTTTATCCTTTAACACTGAAACAACTGTCAAGCTCTGCTAGGACACATATTCTACGAACAAAAACAAAACAAAAAAAAAAACTTTGAAATAATAATGTAAATCTTTAATATAGCAAGTATTTTAGAAGTCCCCATCCCAAATTGTTAAATTTATGTTTAACGACTTTTTGGGAGGGGGTCTATTCAATAACTACATAGGTTAATATTTGACAAAATACGATTTAAACTTTAACAAATACATAGAAATATTTATCAGCCACCACATTTATAAAGGATGTTTCATTAGATTGGCAGGTCAAGAGCAAACTCAAAGTGTTTCCTCGAATAGTGGCGATGGACAGACGCTCGTAAAGCTAAGTCAATTCACGATGGTCCCCAGTGTGATGCGCCTTTAATACACCAAGGATGCTGATGGGGTCCCGCGTGACAGGGTCTATCGCTACACTTGTTTCCATGGCGATTGAATGGAATACTAATTTGCTGAGGAGACCGGCGTATTTTTGATTGCTTGCAAGATCAAATTAGACTATATTGTAAAATCCTGGCAACTAAGCAAGGAGAAGGAAACTTTGAAATGATAAATATCCCCTGTTTATCCAAGTATTGTTCTAGTGGTTTACAGATCAGACATTATGTGACCCTTGTCTTATTATAAACTCATCAGTTAGCAGACCTCTTTCTGAACAGGAGGAAATCAACGAAATATCTTCTCATATATACGTAGGTGACAAGGTGAGTAGTGGCGCAGCCAGCTAGTAACACTAGTATTAATATAAAGGCTTCTTTTAATTAGAAGGAATTTCTAGTTAAACCTGGAGAGTTACCAAGCTGCTATAAGTGACACCTGAAGAAGGCTGGAGAACGCAACGACCGAAATATTGTGATGAGTTTAACAGTCTAATGTCCGTAAACAAAATGCGTATATCAATAACAACAGCCCATCATGTTCCTGCGAGTTTCTACTTAAACCTGGAGAATTACCAAGCTGCTACAAATGACAGCTGAAGAAGGCTGGAGAATGCAACGGTCGTAATATTGTAATGAGTTTAACAGTCTAACATCTGTAAACAATGTAAACAACAGAATTCGACCAGGTTCGTCGTATGATATCAGCTTTTACGCACATTTTATTTTACAAATCGGCCGATTATAAATAAATAAATGTAATATATAAACGGCTATATGTCTGTCGGTCCGTCTGTCTCGATATTTTCAAATTCTATCTCCTCCGAAACAAAAAGCCGCAGAGAGGCGCTAGTAGTCTCAAATGATTGGATTTTTTTACGGGCCGTTCTTTTATGGGTCTTTAATCGCTTAAAATTGTTCTAAAGGGGCCCAAAATGGGTCAAAGTTGAAAAAATCGTGAAACATTTTATGCATTCATCTTAGTTTATTTTTAATTTTTAATTTTGAGTCAGTTTATACGCGTGTCACGTTGGTACAGTGGTAACGTCACCAGCTTTAAATGCTTCGGTTTCGATTCTAGCTGGTGACAGCTGAATAGTTTTTTTTTTTTTTACTTTTGAAATCACGACCCTATAATAATAGATACGAAATCTGGACAAATTAAAATATCATATTTAAGCGTATTTTACGCCCGGGCAAAACCAGGCGCGACCCTCCTCCGCTAGTAAATAAATAAATTGTGACATTCTGAGGTCGCTAAGGTAAAAATAAACCCACAGGCTTCGCTGTAGGTTTCGCATTTTATAGATGCAATTTATTGGTTTAATTTAATTTACGATACTTTGAAAAATAGTGTTACGTACATAGTAAACTATCACAGATTATTCAACGATCAGAAATAACTTTAATTTCTTAACTACGATATTTTAAAAAAATTAAATATCAACAATTATTCATATTATTTGGATTCTTCGGACTACTGTTCTCATCTTGTGTGGTATTTTCACAACGTTTCGGTCGATGTAACCTTCGACTTTCTTCAGGTGTATCTTGTTGAACACGAAAATGTTTCTGTCGAACTCGGGAATTTTCACGGAATTTCAAACGGACCCCTTTATTTACTTCACAGAAGTAGCATGCTCTCGTTCCGTCAACAATGACTATGTAAAGGTCTTAAGTCATTCGCAATTGGATTTTTCGGTTGTCCACACTGAGAATTGAACTTTCAACCTTCAGGAGAATATCACTGTTTACAATTGATTTTTCCAACTCTACCCGCTGTGTCACCTTCCGTCCAAATTACCGAATTCTACAGAAAGAAGAAGGTCGGAGGTTACATTGACCGAAACATTGTGAAAATAACACTCAAGATGAGAACACTAGTCCGAAGAATCCAAATAAAACCAATCCTCATCTAAAAAAAAAAAAAAAAAAAAAAAAAAAAAATCAGAAACGTAACAATCATTTATAAACCTACTGGCAATAATGTTTCATACAGTGAAAATTACTGTTGGTCGGGAGATTGGGACCAAATCACTCGTGATTTCGTATATTAAATATTTATACGGAAAAGCATTTTATCCAAGTAATTAGTAAAAATATACATTTGTGTATATAACGTTGTTACTACTTTAACAATGGACCCAACACGTTGTATGTAGAGACTTTAGGTGAAAGAGAAAAAGTTATTTATTTCGTCCGGTTTCGCACGCAAGCCGCCGACACGTATTTACAACAGAAATGTGCCATTCTTTAGCTTTATCACATTTCAGGCCTTACGGTCTTTCAGTTACAATCCGCTGTTGTGTTGCTGTAATTCTTCTCTAATGCCAACAGGTCGGCCGGCTCGCTTTTGAAGGAGTGAGAGAAGAAGACATCGCGTGATTGTCGAGCGTGCCTTTTAACTCACCATGCGTATTTTTTTCCTTTTTTCTTTTCTCCACTTTTTCATTCGAACTTGATACCTATATATGCATTTCCTTTCGTGATGTCACACTCATGGCTTAAATACTAACGTAGCATTAACTCGGCGTGTGAGTCGTCAATATGCGTACGCATTTAAATAACGTTACATGTTACGTTACATATATAAATAGTTGGATTCGCTCAAAGTAACTAATAATTAGGAATTAAAAAAAATTGAACAATTTGAAATTAGATGGATAAAATTCTTCATATTCATTGGTTAATATAGTACGTCTTACATGTGCTTCGTTGAATAGCGGAAGCTCACCACGCAATTCATCAGAGTTCCTCGGGTGGGGGGGTAGGTGGCGAAAGTTGGTATAAGGAAATGGAAATCTTTTAAAGCCCGCAAACTCAAAACAACAACAACAAAAAAATATTAATTAAAGAAGTAAGCAACCTCCCGAAAAAGGCAAAAAAAAAAACAAAAAAAAACAATTGGATCTATAGGCATCCTTCCGAAAAAAACAAAACAAACCCAAACAATTAGGTCCACAGCCCAAAAGGTGATGTTATTTACACACACACACACACACACACACACACACACACACACACACACACACACACACACACACACACACACACACACGCACGCACACACACAGACGCACTTGCGCGCGCATGAAGTATTTACATTATTTATATATATGTGCGTGCGTGTGAAATATTTACTTTATGTGTGTATGGCGTATTTACTTCAACAGTGCTCAATATATGAGTAGAGTAACAGTATTATCACACGCATATATATTTTTTATTGTATATCGTGGGGGTGGGGGACATAGTGTTTGTTAACACTGAACTTTCTATAACGAACTGCAGTTTTCCTCGTCGTGTAATGTTGCAACTGAAATACAACTTGCAGACAAAAGGTGCAAAATCTAATTAATAAACACATTCACACGCATGCGCAACGAGGGACAAGAATTTACATATGCACGCAAGTCATGCGACAAAAGTGTGAACAGGAAACTATTCTTCGAAAGTTAATTTGATAAGTCACATGAGAAGAATGTAATTAAAAATGATTTGCAGATAAATTTCTCGTTTTAGCAAAAAAAAAAAAAAAAAAAAAAAAAAGCAGAGGAAAATATGTGGCCTGGGTGTGGTGCTTCTACTGCGCCGTACAAAAATGCTCATTATATATATATATATATATATATATATATATATATATATATATATAAAAAACAAAAACAAACAAGGTTAGTGACATCACGGATGCAACATGAGATGATGATGATAATGATGATGATCATCATCATTATCAGCATCATCATCCATTTCGTATGAATCAGATGATTATTGTTGGCATTCGTTTCCCTGATATGTTTCTAGTTAGAACTATTTCCAGAAAGACATCCGGTACTTACTGGAGGTAGCACATGAAGGTTGCCAACATTCCTAAATTAAAATGTTTTTGTGGAACGAACTGGATTCAAAATGTCAGTTTGTGTCATTAATCATTTAGCCATCGTTATCTCATATACGGCATAATCACGTTGACACACCGGTTCCCGTCAGATCACCGAAGTTAAGCAACGTTGAGCCTGGTCATTACTAAAATGGGTCACCAATTCGGGAAGTCCAGGTGCTGTATGTAGGAGGACGTCGACACCTCCCTGCAAAAAGTTGTAAAAACCTAACGTCGTCATCTCCCCATAACGGGGATATACATGCGACTGGGGGCCGCTTGTGAATTTCATACTCCCATGAAACTTCCTCCTTCGGAGGAAGCCGATTAAACCCTGAATAGGGTTGGTGCTGACTGCACACACACATCGTTATCTCCCCGATGCTGCTGCTGTTGCTGCTGCTGCTGATGATGATGCTGATGCTGTTGCTGATGATGATGCACGACATAATTCAAGCTGGCACACCGATTCCTGTTAGATCACCAAAATTAAGCAACGTTGAGTCAGGCCAGTATTAAAATGGATGACCATTTGGGAATTCCAACTGGGGCATATGCTCTCCGCTTATCTCGGCATTGTTTCTAGTCGTCCTGGACTTCTCCTTGCCACTGGACACAAGCAGTACCGATTCAGAAGAGATGTGGTTGGAGATAGCGCAACCCTTGCCTCACAATTACACATACAGCTACCCTTACTTGGGATATCTGTTGTCTCTTGAGACTTAACGGAGCCATGGAATGATGATGATGAATGATGATGAATACGATGATTGCTAAGCATCATAATAATTCGTTTCGTATGAATCATATGATTCTATTTCTGGCATTCGTTTCCCCGATATCTTTTTAGATAGAATTTTTTTTTCTAGAAAGACATCCGATACTTACGAGTCGGAGAACGTGAAGGTTGCCAACATCCCTAAGTGAAAATGTTTGTGGAACGAACTGCATTCGAACTTGGGAGACCCAGGTTGTCAGTCCGTGTCATTATCCATTTAGTCACCGTTGTAGTAATCGTCGTCGTCGTCGTCGTCGTCGTCGTCGTCATCATCATCATCATCATCATCATCATCAGCAGCAGCAGCAGCAGCATCGGTGTAACGTTCGTTTTACACACTGGTTTGTGCTGCACGGCTTTTAAAAATCGACTTCCAAATCAAACTGTCTATATCCTGGCCTTTTATTTATCTCTCCTTTCTAACATTCGAAGTCATTTCCTTACTCGAGGCAAAATCTTTAACCTTTGCCGATATAACACGCGATGAGACGTGGCCGTAATTACCCGGTAGGAATGTCCTGAAGTCTGCAGTTAATGCGAACGAATCAAAATTCACGTAAAGTGGAGGTGGAAGAAGAAAGTAATTTTGAATTCGAATTTTTTTTTATGGAAATCGCTCGAGACAAGGCATGAAACCACTTGATGTAAGGAACTAACAAAAACGAAAGCTAATTATTGCAAAGACAGGAGATACCTATTGACGTTAGCCCTGAAAAGACTAAGGCTGTAGGCAGAAGGAAAACAAGAGTGGGAAGAGAATACCACAATCTTGCAGTTTTTGGAAAGAAGCTACTGGAATAGGAAGCTGTATTACAATAAGCTATTACAACAGTAATTCTCTGGCTCTGCCTGTGACTGATCTCCTAACTTCGAACCCTGTCTCCATATATTGGAAATAATGGCGGAAGGGACACATAATACTCTGAGGGATGAATACACAAAGTTCGTTTACAAGATTATAGACAAAATACATCTATGACGACACGAAAACGACCAGTTACAAAATATAGATGGTGATTCTTTATTCATCCAACCGGCTGATTGATGACTCAGGAATTCAAGCTTGGTCTCTCTTCCCCCCCCTTCGTTTCTAAGGGCATCAGCTCCCAGTCTGACCGTCTCTCTCCCCGAATCTCTTCTCTAGCTATCTGGCTCTGTATATGACTGATCTCCTAACTCGAACCCTGTCTCCATATATTGGAAATCTTTCTTGATGACATCAGAAGCGTGGTGAACAATGTGAATCCCTTACCTTTCAAATTACACGTGCGTTTGCACTTGTATCTACACGCCTCTGGTAAACAAAAGAAATTCCTAAATTGAATTGTATCGTTTTTAACCTATTTTGTTAATCATTATTTCTAAACTCGTATTGTCCATTCTTTTAACTGACATATTTAATATCCAGTTATTTATAAAAGAATGAACAATCGACTGCATCTATAGGATTAAATATCTATTATCTTTTAACACTTGCTTACTGGATCCGATTCTAACCTTTGCCAAATATCATTTTCAAACTTATCTCGTTTGCCTTACTACTGGGGTCTGTCCCTTCTTATAACAGTAACATCTGTTGGGTGTGACGTAAGCAAGATCCTGTATATTTGTTTCGACTAACTTGTTTTTTTTTTCAAAACATATGCATATCAAGCATCGTTGTGTGGCGCTTGTCCTGCGCAGTACACAAACTTATTCATGATGCTCGGTTCATGCAAGATAGTCCAAAAGCAATCTGAAGCATTCCATACGTTTCTGTTGCATTTTTCCAAGTTTAAAACAGACTTTTATTGCATATGGTTCTTCTAAAGTGTCCTCAGGTCGAGATTGCTTTTTTTTTTTTTTTAAATTCACAAGCTATATGACAATCAGACTTTAGTAACGTATATTCCAATTCCTGCTGTATCTGTTCATTTGAACCTGAAATCATAAAAATTGGTCAGTCATCTCATACGATTATAGCAATAACATACTGAATATTCAAGAGTATATGATAATTTTAAATGTACGAAAAAGTATGGAAAGTGATTGAAAGCACCTCGTATGTTTCGACTAACTTGTTGTTTTTTTTTTTTCAAAACATCTATGATATAAATCTCACCTGTCTTTTTAAATGTATGTATGTATGTTTGCCAAAAGTGTATGTTTGTATGTCTGCCTAAAATTGTCGACAGAGGCGACGGATATTCACGATATCAGTATCCTTTTGAAGCCCGACCCTTCGGACGACATATATCGAAATTTGGCTAAAAACATTAATTCCTTCACCCTCAATTGGGCACTTTTCTACAGGGAGGGCTCGCTTTTTTCACCCATATTTTCGAAAGTCATCCCTTCTTTTCGATTGACTAGCCTTAATTTAAATCTTCGTCAATTCTGGTTTGGCGATGGAAGCAACAGCAATGCTGCCATGTTTTTTTTTTTTTTACGTTTTTTAATTCCTTCGCGGTACAGGTTCGAGCCTGACTGCCTACTACAACCCTTTTTTTTTTTTTTTTTTTTGGCTACAACACATCCCCCAAACACCCGGGCAACGCCGGGCACTCAGGCTAGTATGCATATCAAACACTGTTGTGTGACGCTTGCCCTGTGTAATACACACAATTATTCATAAAAGATAACCAACATAAAAGAAACGGTAACACACCCTTTAAACAAGCAATCATTGTTATTCCCTAACAACCTTGAATCGTTTTCCATGACAATAAGAATTATTTTCCTTTTTTCAGGATTATTTGTTGTCAACTGCGGCAACGCGACAAAGGATTCCGATCCCCGCCCACGATACACTCGGAGGCCGACAAAAAGGACGGTACACTTCCCCCGACATTAATTGAAATTAAGAGCGCACAAAGCATTGACGCGCAACAAAAAAGTCCATTTTTGACTGTTGGATTCAATTCTCTGTATTTTATTATCTACTTCTCCTTCGCATTACATTCTCGGAATATTTGCTTAGTTAAACGAACAAATATGAAATATGAAATTAGAAAAAGGACATGATTTATACTTGCGTAATATTTGCGTAAAAAGCTTATCTATATATCTATAACATTGAAAATGTGTGTGTGTGTGTGTGTGTGTACATTTCCCTACCAAATAACTCTGTCAATTTTCGGTCTAGAGACTCGAGATTTGACATAAGGAGTATTGAGATTTGGAAAAATCTTTTAAACTGGTTTTCGGCCAGAAATTTGGCTGTCAAGGAGTCAAAGTTCAACGATTTGACCTTTGGAAACTCTACCAAACTCAACCGTCAATTTTGTGTCTAAATACTTGAAATTTTAAATGTAGGTTACTTCGACATAGATCAAAGTTTTTAATTTGATTTGAACCTAAAAAAGTATATGTTTAGGTGTCAAAATTGGTGTCAAAGTTAAAAACAATTTGACCTCTACGGTCTCTACTAAATTACTCAGCCAATTTCTAGTTTAAACATTTGAAATTTTACATTAAGGGTATTAAGAGATAGGGCAAGCTTTTTAATCCGTTATTGGCCGAAAATTTGGCTACAAGGGGTCAAAGTTAAAAAGATTTGACCTTTGCGATCTCTAGCAAACTACTCAGCCAGTTTTCGGTCTAAACATTTGAAATTTATACATAACGGGTATTCAGACAATGCGGCAAGCATTTTAATCAGTTTTGAGGCGAAAATTTGGCTGCCAAGAGGACAAAGTGGAAAGAGTTTACCTTTGCAGCTTCTACCAAATTCCTCCATCAATTTTCGGTTGAAAAACTTGAAATTTTAGATATAGGTAACTTGAACATTGGTAAAACTTTGGTTTTTGATTTGAGACAAAAATAATAAATGTTAAGGGGTCAAAATTGAGGTCAATGTTAAAAGAAAATTGACCTCTGTGGTCTCTACGAAATTACTCAGACAAATTTTGGTCTAAACATTTGAAATCTTACAGAAAGTGTATTTACACGTGGGGCAAGTTACGAATAGTACCTAGGTTCCGAGCAAAGCCGGGCTGAACTGCTAGTAATAAACACAAACCTCTTTCTTTGGATATTTATGTGTGCATATATATATATATATATATATATATATATATATATATATATGTATATATATATTTGTTTTAAAAATTTTGCCTACCAAACTCCTCTGTCAGTTTTTGGTCTACATACATGAAACCTCATATATAGGGTATTCGAACGCATGAGAAACTTTATATTTGGGTTTTAGCCGGGGAAAATCTGTACAAAAGCATATTATTTTTCAATGAAGAAGTGAAATATTTTATTTATAAGAAATGAAATATTAAAATGCTAACTTGAAGTCGAAGGGATGATACTATATATATATATATATATATATATATATATATATATATATATATATATATATATATATATATATTCTTCAGAATAGTTTTTATTTGCTAAAGTCAGTGAGACATGGAAAGTCAAAGTGAAAATAATGCATTTAGTAAATTTAGTAAATGCATTATTTTCACTTTGACTTTCCATGTCTCACTGACTTTAGCAAATAGGGTGTATACCTTTATAACTATTTGCTAATATTTTCTCTCCTCTGATGAGATGGTAGACATCGAAACCCTATAGGTTAAGGAGATTAATTTTCTAAAGCATTCTTTGTCTTGCTTAGAATAATAAAAATTCTTTGATATGAAACTCAACCACTTCATTTCATTTCAATGAGAATTTTTTTAAAATTCATTGAATTACAATTTAATATATATATATATATATATATATATATATATATATATATATATATATATATATATATATATATATATATATATTTGTTTGAAAAATTTTGCCTACCAAACTCCTCTGTCAGTTTTTGGTCTACAGACATGAAACTTCATATATAGGGTATTCGAACCCATGAGAAACTTTATATTTGGGTTTTAGCCGGGGGAAATCTGTACAAAAGCGTAAAAATGAAAGCAATTGCTCGCCCAATATCTAACATCGTTAGGTGAAAGTACAGAATAGTTACAAAACACCTTCTCCTCTATTAAAAA
>NC_136520.1:40466970-40469470 GCF_053919585.1 Euprymna scolopes
GGGTAAAATGTCAAAGCAATTTATGCTAACCTAAAATCAAGTACATCCTCTATAATTAAGCACATTCCGACTTCAGAGGAATGTGGGATTAGCAACGACTCTTTAATAAAACAATTAGCCATAAGCAAAAATGTGGATGAATTTGAATGGAGATTATGCTTAATAATATAACAAGAACGAGAACAATAACTTAACTAGGCCTTAAGATGCGTCCATTCAGTACGTGCTATTTCAAAGGAAAGTGTGACAGACCAACAAAAATGCTATTTCAGACTTAAGTGTGACAGAACGACGAAAATGCTATTTCAAACTTAAGAGTGACAGACCATCAGAAATGCTATGGTAAACTAAAGTGTGACAGACCAACAAAAAATTCTACTTCAAACTACAGTTTGACAGAACGACGAAAATGCTATTTCAAACTCAAGCGTGACAGAACGACGAAAATGCTATTTCAACTTAAGAGTGAAAGACGACTAGAAATGCTATGGGAAACTAAAGTGTGACAGACCAACAAAAATGCTATTTCATACTTAAGTTTGAAATAGCATTTTTGGTGTTCTATCACACTTAAGTGTGACACACCACCAGAAATGCTATAGGAAACTAAAGTGCGACAGACCAGTGTAAACATTATTTCATACTCTAATAGTAATGAATACCGAACATTCAAAGTGTGACAGACCAACGAAAATGCTATTTCAAACTACAGCGTGACAGAGCAACAAAAATTATATTTCAGAAATGAAATGTAACGGATCAATAACAGAATTTCTTACACAAATGCAATAAGGAATTTAAACATGCTATTTCAAAATGACCTCACTGAAAATATTGTTTCAAATTTAAGCAGGACAGGCCAAGCATTCTATTACAAGCTTAAGCATGACCGACTAAGAAAAATACAATTTCAACACGAAGCGTGACATACCGACTTAAACTATAATCCAAATTCGAGCATTACAGACCACAGATACTATTTCAAATATTTCAAACTTATGCGTGGCATACCAACACAATGATGTTATTTTACAACTGATGATGATGATGATGATGATGATGATGATGATGATGATGACGACGATTACGGTGATGGTGATGATTATGATAGTGATGATGATGATGATGATGATGACGACAACGACGACGACGATGACGGTGATGATGATGATGACGAGGAGGAGTAGGAGAAGGAAGAGGAGGAGCACGACGACAATGATGATCATATTGATGATGATGTAATGAAATATGATATTGTTTGTAAACATAACATTTTATTTTCAAGTGGATGTAATTTTATCATTTTTATTAAAAAAAAAAAAAAAAAAATGATAAAATATTTTTTAACACACATTCTGAAAGTTAATACGTCTTCCCAATTGCAAATCTCGTGTTGAAAGAAGAATCGGCTTCTTTGTGACATTGCCTTTCTCTTTATGCAGCAACTCGAGACCATACTAATCCTATCGGATAAAAGAAACAAATCTCGGCTTTCTAAACTGATTCTAGATTTGTTAAACATTTGAGAAACATGTAGCAGTTGTAAGCTTACGATGTATTTCCTCCCAGTGATTGATCTATATCATGTTTCTCTTTGTCTGTCTGTCTGCCTGTTTGCCTGTCTGTCCCTTCCACTTCTTCGCAAAAACTACTGATCCGATCTGGCTGAAATTTTGTATGGAGCTTAGTTATGATAAAGTGCAGCAAACTAAGTATCCGTTCCAGGCACATTTAGGGATTAACAGTGATCAGTAGGGATTAGTCACCACTTGTGCCCCCACGACGTGAGCACCCTCGACAAACCCGACAGGCTGCTAAATCCCACCCCACACTGTAGAGATCCCTAGATGTGAAAGCTCTTTCTACTCCAATAGTTTCTTCCCCAGAACCGCTAGACTTTGGAATTCCATTCCAGGTCCCTGCTTCCCCAACAGTACTGACGTGCAGAAGTTCAAGTGTAACTGAACCGATATCTTGCTGCCCAAATCCCTACATAGTACCCCATTAGTTGTTACCCCTGATAGTAGCTCCCTACACCAAAGTGGCATTTTGCCTTGTTTGGGGTGAAAATGTAAGAAAAAAAAACAAAAACAAAAACAAAAACAAAAACAAAACAAAAAAAAAACAATACCACATTTACTCTAGAAGTTACTTTGAAAACTACTCAGCTGATCTTACTAAAATTTTGTATGGACCTTTGCTATGGTGCAGCGAAGTAAATGTTATGGTATCTGTTCGATGTACAGTTAGGGATTAATAAGGATTGATAAAGATTAGTATTTAATACAAAAATAAACACTAATGTAACCACGTTTAAGCATCAGTTTTATATGAAGCATTTATTCTAAGTAACTTTTTACGTGTTTTCAATGGGCTGAACAGTCTAGTGTTATTATTCCATGAGGATGGAGGGGCCGAGGAGGGAGAGCAGTAATCAAAACTTAACTGGAAGAGTTCAGAAAATACTGTGATCTTAGGAAGGCTTATTATCATCCAGATC
>NC_136520.1:40474470-40476970 GCF_053919585.1 Euprymna scolopes
CTGGGGCAGGTCGTAAAAAATACCAAATAAATATTGTCTCAGTTTAGAAGTTTTCTTTCCTGGCCGAGAACAAAAATTATGAAATATAGTATGAGAACAGATACAACACGTTGACTTTTATCCAAAACGCCAGGGCAGCTGACCTTTGTCATTTTAATGTCAAACATGGCTTATCTGCTGCAAACAAATCTTTTAAAAAAACAAAATGATCAATTTTCGCGTGATTCATTCTCTGATGTCAAATTTGTTCAAATTTGATCTGAAGAACCACTTGAAATTAACCCCAAAATTATCTTTTGTTGAAATCAAATTTCAAGAACTTCTCGCTCTTGTAATGACACGAAAAAGGCTAGATTTAGTACAGGATACAAAATTGTTTCTATGACCCTCTTAAACCTGGCACAATGACTACCCCTCCCCGGAACTACTACCCTCTTACTCTGCCAAAATGTGACTTTTGTAAATAATGCTAGCTAGCCGCTCGGCATTGCCGGCTCGTAAAATACACTTAAATATTATGTTTTCAATAATAGAAATTTTGTATGTATTATCGTATAATATTAGACTCAATATAGAGTAATGATTTAAAAAGAAAAAAAAAACCCAAAAAACAAAACAAAAAACTCATGCGCCACCACCGAGAATCGAAACCAGAACGTTTAGCTTATGATTTACTTTTTCTTTTGACGTTAATGACTATACTATGAAGACATGTCCACCGCAAAGCTAAACATTAAAACATGAACCAATAACTATTACGTCATACACGTATATTCGTAATGACGTCGTCCGACCTTCACCAGGCAAATTTCATTTTTTAAATTTTCAAATCAAAGTTTCGCAAGGATTCGAATACCCTATATATTAAGTTTCATGTCTATAGACCAAAAACACACACAGAGGAGCTTAGTAGGCAAAATATTATGCAAGTATAAATCATGTAGAATATCTGCATGAATATGATTAAACGTAATAGTTTACTAAAGATGATCATCCCATAAGAAAACCAAAAAAAAAAAACTAATAAAAAAACTACGTAGTTGGTGTTAATAGACGTCCTCATCCTAAATTAGGATAAGTTGGTGTTAATAGACGTCCCCGTCCTAGTAAATTAGAGCTGTGACAACAGAATATTCTTTTCATTCTTTTGACTCTCGGGTATATATCCGACACAGCAAGACACAGTAAATCAACCGAGAACCACATCAGTCTATATAAGAACATATAGGATATTAACGGATACATACTCAAGAGTTAAAACAATAAAAAGAATATGCTGTTGTCACAGCCCTAGTCATCCAAGACGAATCCTTCGAGTGGTGCATATAAGCGTGACAGAAAAGGAGACGGACGTCTATTAACACCACGTAGTTGGTTGTTTGGGATTGAAATACAATGTTTTCGACACCGGTTTCGTCAGCTTTAACAATCATCACTTATATATATTATCGTGAAAGCCAACTAATGGTAGGTTTTATTTAACAAAGGTCAGTCAAGTAGTTAGCGTTTCAGTTCTGTTTACCCGCTTTACTCAAGTCAGAGAAATCATCCAATGAATACAGTCGAGGCACGCACATACGTGCAAACTCTGAGAAATGATGCAGAGACTAGATGTACGCATGGTCCGTTGAGGTCACAACCACCACTACCGCGACCACTGTTTATTCTACTTAAATTACATTCGAAAAAATTGTAAACTCTTGTTTAAAAGAAAACTTTCGAAGTCGTCGCTTATCAAGACGAAGACAGACGAAACGAAAACTATATATATACTTTGAGGTAATTGCGCTAAATCCGGGGGTAATTGCGCCAATAAAAAAATTTGCTTTATATACGTGGTTGCCAAAAGAAGACTTTTAGCAAGTTGGCGCAATTACCCCGGACTTGGCGGAATTACCCCAAAGTACGGTGTGTGTGTGTGTGTATATATATAATCAAATAGAACACGTATATAAAAATACGTCTTGAAACCATCCAAAACGTATTTTTATATGTGTTCTATTTGATTTCCTATTAAGCAACGCCTTTAAAACAGGAAACCAACCAGTTATATATAATGTGTGTGTGTGTGCTTTTGGATATTAAAAATATCTACTTTTTAAAACAATTATCAAGCTGCGTTAAGCTCGGCATTTTGAAAGAATTTAAGCTAATGATTCAAACTTAGTAACGTTTACAGTTATGCGTCTTTAAGAGAGTGGAACACACACACACAAATAGGAAGGAAAATAAAATTTTTCAAATTACAAAGGATACAAAATAAAGATAATCATTTTCATATTCCAGTTTCAAAGCACAACTATTTTTCTCAGAGGGAAAAACAGTAAGCAAAATAACTTTCATGCGAAAGTGGTAAAACACTTTTGTATATATATCTAACTAAAATCCTCAGCAGAAGAGGACCATATAAAAACGAGAAACAACCACAGAATTCGCGCATAAGCCTGACGAATCCTAGAGTGGATGAAACGCCGAATATTCAGTGTAGCTTAATCGCCAT
>NC_136520.1:40481970-40516970 GCF_053919585.1 Euprymna scolopes
TACCACGATGGGTCCCCGACTAGAGCGGACAATCAATCGATTTGATTAAAAAATATGCGATTTCACCGATTTTGATGACAATAAAAATATGGGCGTGTGAAACATTTGTTGATCAGCTTTCAATCCCGGCCAACGCCGGATCTCCACGCTAGTTATAGATATATTTTTCAATTCATATTACGAAGAGTAAAACGCAAACCTTGGAATCTGGATGAAGACCGAAACGTATTCCGCTGATGTCACCTGCGTCAGCATTCGTATATTCTTGCCGGGATTTCAGATTAAAAATTTTTTGCAGAAATCCAATCATTCAATTTAAAAAAAAAAATTTTGTTTAAATAATCATTTTGTTATTTATTACTTACATGAGGACATTTTTCAAATTCTTGTCTGAATTCCTGTAATATTACAGTAATTTGTCATAGCAAACGTTCTTGGCCTTTGGGCCAAAATCAGTGGAAGAAATCAATCACTAACACCCCCTCCCCTCACCCAAGAATTTTTCTTTTCTCCATTTCGTCCCATCTAGAGGGCATCCCCACTAGAGACTGTTCCTTTACAAACCAAAGCAGAACGGGCAGTCTATCAACTAGAAGGGGTTGGGAGGGTCCTACTGACCACTTATATTTTTTCTTCCCCCGCCCTCGACACAAATGTATTATTGTATTACAGTTATTGTTATTGTTTTTTTGTTTTCACTCGTAAATAAAAAAAATGTTTTAAACAATTGGGCTCTAAGTATGACGTCCCCCCCCCAGTACGAAACGGTGAATGCGGTATTATGGTGAAAGAAGATACTAGCTAACGATGACCAACGACCCCCAATCCCCCCTTAGAGTTGGCCTTGTGCCTAAGTTTTTTGTTCAGTTTGAAATTACATTGTAATTTTAGCCTGAATAAAAGATTTAATATCTCAACGTGTAGTATCTGTTTTTCAGATGCTACACTTCAATTTATTGTTTTCTGTCAGTGGAGGAGAAATCCTTCACGACTGAGACAATTTTTATTTTTGTTCCCTTTTCTCCACGTTAAAAAAACGACCCTGGTGTCTGACTCTGTCCTCGTGGGGAGGCATTGTAAATAGGACTTATTTTACCAGATGAAACTAAACGCAGAATCAATGAACGATGTTTCTTTCCTAGAACTGCCCGCCTGTGGAACTCTATACCACAGGGCTGCTTTTCAGCTTACAGCAACATGGTCGTTTTCAAGTCCAATGTAAACAAGTTTTTGTTTAGCCGTTCTCTTAAATAATCAAATTCTACACAATTTCCACCACTACCTATCATCACGGTGTTGTTTCACCAACCACTTGACACCTATTTACCCTTATCCTCGAGTGGCCTTCGGGACTTGATAAGCGGTGACTTCTACGTAAAAGAATAAAAAAAATGAAACGCTGAAAAATTCTCTACTCTGACATCTTTCTTCGAATCACTTGCGTTTGGAATTCCCCCCCCCCCCTGCTCCACATTTCTCCAACTGTATAAACAAACATTTAAATGTCATGCGCACAAATATATTGACATTACGTTTCCGCTGGGACCCGTGGGTAGAATATTAAAAAAAAAAAAAAAATCAATTGTAAATGTGATATTCTCTTGGAGGTTTAAGGTTCAATTCTGTGGGCTACCGAAAAATAAAATTGGACCTCTATCCAATCATGGCTGACGGAAAAATAACATGCTACCTGCCTCCCTCCGAAGTAAATAAATGGTTCCGTCCAAATTTCTGAGTTCGATAGAGACATTATTGTTTGACAAAAGGAATATATAGAAGGGGTTCCTTTTGTCAAACAATACATTCTTGAATCGAATCTTTTTTTATTTATAGTTATGTCTCAGAAGTAGAGTGAAAAACACACCTTATTTTTCTTTTATTAATATTATTTTTTTCCTTGTACACATTCTTGTGAATTATTCCATGGATTTCTGCCTTTGGATTATTATGGACCATCTTCTTCCAATTACGGGATTTCTTTGGATTTTACTTGTACAAATGGAAATTCTTTTAACTTGCTTGAAGTTTTACATTTGGATTTTACCGTCACTGGATTTTTTATCTTCCACCAGACTATCCATTCATGTGTAATCACCTTTTTCTTTACCATATTCCCTCTGCTTAACTTATTTTGTTTTCAAGTAAGATCTTTGACTTACTTGTTGTTTCATCAAATACTTCTGCATGCAAAATCCGATCCCGCATTTTGCTAATTCCTACCCTCTGATGAGAAGGAGAGTATTTCTTCGAAACTCCGCGGATTAAGGACTATCCATTTATCTAGTGTTTCCTTTTCAGATTAAATATGTTTTTAACTCATTTCAAAGTGTTTTTAACATGTTTTATTAACTGTTTGCTCATATATATATATATATATATATATATATATATATATATATATATATATATATATATGGTGGATTCTCTCATCGAAGACGATGAATGACGGTTCAGTATGCAATCTTCAGCAGCTCCCAAGATCTGTGACACCACATGCGTAATTGCAATCCTGTAGACGTCCGGCACACTCCTCCGCAGATGGTGAACTTTCATATGCTCGTAGGTCAAAGATGCCTTCTCGAATGAACAGATAACCCTGCTTTGCTGCGTGCTCTGAAACCACAATGGCAAACAAATTCATTTTTAGGTGGATGTTTTGCCTTCATATTTGCACGAAGGGTGTCCCTATGACAAAGGCGGTTATGTTCAAATTCTTTGGTCCCCAGGAAACACGTCTTCCTCCATTTTCTGCGATCCTCTGCTGCACTCTCCCAGGAACTCAGAGAAATTCCACAACGTTTCAGGTTGTCTTTTAGTTTATCTTTGTAACGAAGCAGGGGACGCCCTATTGGACGGACAGAATTTGTCAGTTGCCCATAAAAAAGTTTCTTAGGAACTCTTGAGTCATCCATTCTTACAAGATGACCCGACCACCGCATTTGTATCCTGATCAAAAATGATTCAATACCAGTGATTTCACATCTCTCCAGTAATTCACTATTCGGAATACAATCCTGCCATCCAACATTGCAGATAAAACGCAGACATCTCATATGGAAGGAGTCAAGCTGATTTATATGCTTGCGGTACAAGGTCCACGTTTCGGCACCATACAGAAGAGTAGGCAGAACAACAGATTTGTAGACTGCCACCTTTACTTTTAGAGACACATCGTGGCTGTTCCAGAGTCTGTGTCGCAACCTACCAAATGCCTCACTAGCTTTATTAATTCTACATTGGATGTCTTTTTCAAATTTAGCATCATCAGACACAATAGAGCCGAGGTATGTAAAAGAAGATACTGTTTTCAAAGCTTTACCATCAACATATACCACTGGTTGTGAAGAGGACGTAGTGTTTGGTTTTGGCTGGTGAATAAGTTCAGTCTTTTTTATGCTAATTGTAAGACCGAAGGCCTTACATGCACCAGAAAAGCTGTTGAGGATGTTCGGCATGTCATCAAGACTATGGGTGACAAGAGCACAGTCATCAGCATAAAGGAGGTCAAGAACAGTCTGCACAGAAGTCTTGGTTTTGGCCTTGAACCGTTGCTGGTTAAATAATCCTCCACTTGATCGATACTCAACACCTATGCCCCCCTGGTGTTCCTGAAAGCTGTCTCAAGCATCACTGAAAAGAAAAGAGCAAATAGGATCGGAGCAAGGACACATCCTTGCTTAGTTCCATTTGACACTTCAAATGGTTCACTTTGTTCACAGCCAGATCGTACTGTCGCCACCATTCCCCAGTGAAAGGAGACAATCACATTCAACATCTTGTCCGGAATACCAAGCCTCCTCAAAACAGTCCACAGGGCATCCCTACAGACGGTATCAAATGCCTTTGTGAGGTCAACGAATGTGACAAACAAGTCCTTATTCTGCTCCCTCGCTTTCTCCTGTAGTTGCCGAAGGCTGAAGATCATGTCCACAGTACCTCTTCCTGCCCTAAAACCATACTGGGTTTCTGGGAGCACAGTTTTACAGATTGAACCATTGAGTCTGTTTAGGATTACACGAGCTAGAATCTTACCAGCAACAGACAAAAGAGAAATTCCTCTATGGTTATCACACTCACACTTATTTCCTTTGTGCTTAAACAGGTGAATAATTGATGCGTCTTTGAACTGTTGTGGCACGGTACCAAGTTCCCATATTAATGAAAAAAGGGCACTTAGTTTCCTGATTAACAGTTGGCTTCCACATTTGTATATTTCTGCAGGTATGCCGTCATCACCTGGAGCCTTACCATTTGAAAGTTGCTTCACAGCCCATTCAATCTCCGACATATATATATATATATATATATATATATATATATATATATATATATATATATATATATATATATATATATATGTGTGTGTGTGTGTGTGTGTGTGTGTGTATATATTACAATAGAAAAATGCAGGCATGAAAAGTAACATGGTTAAGATTAAACATAAAAAAGAAAAGAATAAGATATTTTTGTAAAAAGAATAATAAATTTATAACTTAAAATATTGCAGCATTAAGAATTTGCTTTATTTTTTAATTCAATTTAACATTATATAATCAATTCTTAATGCTGAAAATATATTAAGTTATATATTTATTATATTTTTTAGTAGAATATCTTGTCCTTTTCTTTTCCATATTTAAGCTTAACCATATTACTTTTCATGCTCGCATTTTTCCTATTGTAACCCATTATTTTTGCAGGCTTCCAATAAATTCAATTGTTCTTTGCTTAAATTTAGGCTAATTTTTTGCCTCCATAAACATAACAAACATATGTAAAACAATGTACGCCACTCGTCTGCTTTCATTCTCTCTGTTTCACTTGTTATTTCTCTTTTCGCGAGAGCGGTGAATTGGTAGCAACACTAGTCACTGAAGCGACGTGGTTGCTATGGAAACCAGTCAGAAAAAAAAAACGTCTCTCACTTCTTTACGTATTTTTTTCGATTTTGAACACCAGTAGATTCATCATAACTTTTGTTTTGCTGAACGAAAATTGATTTTTTTTTCACAACATAGCTGACGAGGTGATCGATAAACTGTAATAATTGCTTCAAATTTGTTCGAAAAGTAAGTGAGCTGTGAAGCTTTAAAGCAGTTCTAAATGAACACACACACACACACACACACACACACACATATATATATATATATATATATATATATACGGCATAATCGCGTTGACACACCGGCTCTCGTCAGATCACCGAAGTTAAGCAATGTTGAGCCTGGTTAGTACAAGATGGTTGACCATTTGGGAATTCTAGTCGTTGTATGTGCTCTCCGCTTATCTCGGCATTTGTTTCCAGTCGCCTTGTACATACACTTCACTCGCCACTGGTATTTAATAATATCGACCCAGGAGAGGTGTGGTTGGAGATCGCACACCTCCTGCACCAAAAATTTCACGCGCAGGCACCCCTTCGTTGGTATCCATAGTCTGTTAAAAACTGAAGGAGCCCCCATGATATATATATATATAGTTGTACATACATACATATCGCATCAGGCTTTTTTTTTTCTTGTTTTTGGTGCTTCTGCTGCAGTCACTGTAGGTGGGTTCCTCCTTCGTCCGCACTTTATCTCAGTTCATGACAGGCCAACGCACTGCGGGGAAGTTCCTATTTCAGATTAGTAAGTAAAAAAAAGTAGTAACGGAAAGAAAGAAAAAAAACCCTACTTATTTTGTTACTAAAACGGAAACTTATTTAGCGAAAGAAAGACACCAATAGAGATAAAGCAAGATACCTAAAGAACCTGTTCTCATATGACAGCCGCCATGTGCCCCTAAACGCGAGCTCTCGCATGCTCACGTGTGCCCTATTTTATAACCAAAGTCATTCCTGTTTGCCTTTTTTGCAGACAGGATGTTTGTTCTGTTGATTCGGATCTCAAACTCACATTAGGGAATTCTCGTTTCGAATTTAAGTTATTTATTCAGGCCTTCATGGACGTCGTGTCGTTTAAAAAAAGAAGCAGCACGAGAAAATTAAAAAAAAATCAAATACATAAACGCACAACCCCATTAACAAATAACGAGCAATACCACTGTAGAAAATACCACTATATCTTCCCCTTCTTCTTACCATAAAAACATTAATTTGTCAGCTAACTATATATTTTTAGATAAATAAAACGAACCTTTTAATATGTTTTAATATATTTATTTATTGCGGTAATTTAAATCGTTTAAAATTAAATAGTTTCTTGTTTACCATAAAAATATGTGTCTGCTATTCTTGAAACTACCCTTCGCCCATGTATTGAATATTGTTGCCACATCTGGGTTAGTACATCTGCTACTAGTCTATCTCTTTTAGACCCCCGCCCATCCCCCCCCAACAACAACAACAATAATAATAATAATAATAATAATAATAATAATAACAACAACAACAACAACAACAACAACACAAGACAATATAACGAAGAAGCGTTACAGGGAATGAAGAACACCGAAGCTGCAGATCTACATGTTCTACACCCCCCATCATGCATCGCTCCAGTGTTTCACCACCGCCCCCCCCAAAAAAAGTGATAACAAAGAGCCGAGAAGGGTCAAGGAGGATGGAAAGACCGAGGAGGGAGCACTGGCCAGATCTTCGCTGGACAAGTGCGAAGAGAACTGGGATCTTGGGGAGGCTTAGTGCCACTCAAATTCCAGTATAAACCAATGGCCACTGCAAGCGAGAAATCAATGGTAAGAGGCTATTGCGATGATGCAAATTTATTTGTAAATGCTATCGAAGGAGGAGGAGGAGGAGGAGGAGGAGGAGGAGGAGGAGAGAGCTGGACGTCTGGGGAGACTTGTTGTCACTCAGCTTCCAGAGAATATCACAGGTCTCCAATCAGATCGTTTGCTGACTCGTGTGAAAGCTCCAGGTGAGCTAATAATGATAGCAAATGAAAGTGTCTACAACCTACAAGGTCTCGCACTATTAACAAAACTCCAACCCCTGTCCCATCACCGAAATGTTGCGTCCCTATGCTTGTTTTATAAGGGTTTTACTCGAATGTGCTCTGACGAACTCGAAGCGCTTGCACCCTCCCGACGTAACCCCCCCCCCGACTTACCCAGCAGCAAAATTCCACCCCTAACACTGTAAATATCCTTAGATGCCGGAAAGCCTTCGACTAGTTTCTTCCTTCAAATTGCTAGACTTTGGAATTCGACGACCCCCGCCTGGCTCCCTGTTTCTCTGACTGTACTGTCCAAGTGGAATATGAACAGATATCTCGCTGCTCAACTCTCTAAATAGTGTTTCTGTATAATTGCTCCAAAATAATAGCCCCTTACATCCAAGTTGCACTGCGCCTTGTTTGGGATGAAATAATAGTGAAAACCGGGGGGGGGGAAAGAAAAATACACATAAAATTTTTTAAAAGTCGTTAATAATAGAATTCTATCCATGTCGTCTTATTCGATGTTCGAACATTTTGAAATGACAAACAAAATCGGAACTTTAGTGCTCGTACAGTATAAAAAAATTTCAAACAAATATATTTCAGGTAAAAACACTCTCACGCACTTTCATGTTGAAATTAGTATCAACTCCAAAAATTACGAAAAATGAAATATGCACTGCTACATTGTTTAGAAAAAATAAATAAATGAATAAATAAATAAGTAATAATAAAACGGATTTAAGTCAAAACTATCAACCGTAAGAATTCAATGGAATCCAAACATGGATCTAAAAATATTTACCAAAATAAACTCTCGGTAACTTTTTTTATATCACCATTCTTCACTTGATTTCATACGTTTCTCTAATTGGCATTCGCAAATAAATAAATAAATAAATAATAATAATAATAATAATAATAATAATAATAATAACATTAATAATAATAATAATAATAATAATAATAATAACAACAACAACAACAACAACAACAACATTAAATCTGCATGTCTACAAGTTCTACATCCCCATTCCCACTACCCAAACCCCCCCCTCCAAGAATGATGCCAAATAGTCGAGAAGGCTCAAGGAGGTTGGAAAGACTGAAGACAGAGCGCTGACCATACCTCCGCTGGACAAATCCCAAGAGAATGGGTACCTTGAAGAGGCTTATTGCCACTCAAACTCCGGAGGAGACTAATGGCCGCTGCTAGCGAGAAATCAATGGTAAGCGGCTGTTGCGATAATGCAAATTTATTTGCAAATGTTATCGAAAGAGGTGGAGAGTACTGAAAATCTGGGGAGATTTGTCATTCAGCTTTCAGGGACCACCACAGGTTGTTCTCAAGGAGAGACCCTTTATGATCTGTGTTAGAGCACCTTGTGAGCCAATAATAATAATAATAATAATAATAATAATAATAATAATAATAAATAAACAATTTCAATGTTTACACTTTTTATTTTTAGTCTTCAACTTGAAATAATCAAAACAATCAGAGTCGTACTCCGAACCCAACGAATACTCTAATTCCTGAGTCACGTTAGCACCTAAGCTATAGTATTCATTTATTATCCTACTTTTTTTTTTACCATTTCCGAGTAATCTCGTTACAGATAGCTAAACTAAATCATTCGTCTTGTAGACAGGTTGGTGCAATGAGATGTTTGCCGTAACAATTTTCCAGTAACGTCTATATTCACCTGTATGAGCTGGCTCGAAATGAAGAAGAAACGTGATCACTAGAGTTCCATATAAAAAAGTGACAACATCTTCTCTACAATTAATTCAACTTTATTTAACAGATTCATTAGCGCAGAAGAATGTAAGGCAAGTTGGTTCGGTCGGCAAAGAGAATTGAGCTCTAAAGTTTCATCTCGTCCTGCCACATCATGGCAGGGGACGAAAAGAGCGTCAAGTCTCTACGGTATCTATCCAGGAACTGTTTGCGATTTTTTTGCTAAACTAAGGCTGACCGGAAATGAAGGAAAAGTTGAATATGCGCGTAACAGAGCGTGTATGGCGGTTACATGCAAATACCGCGCCGTGCGCGAAATGACGTCACGACAAGGAAAAAGAAAGACTATAAAAAAGAAAAGAGAGGACGTTAGAGAAGACGATCAGGTTAGAGATGTGGGTAACGTCACAGTTGTAACGAGGAGTCAAGCGTGGTGGGAGAATAAGGAAATAAATATTCTTGTTACAAAAAAAAAAAAAAAAAGAAAAGGGAGTCGAGTTATTCTTTGTCTTGGTCTCCTTGGTGACATAGACTGCATACAACGCGTGAGTCCCGTGAGTAAAACGTATGTAACGTTACATGTGCAGAAATGTTCGAATTGCTTGATGCATTTCTACGCGAGTTTTAACATGCCTGTGTTAGCCAACCGAACCACCAGCTAATTACTACGTAAGAGATTGCGTATGAATACAAACAATTACATCTCAATTATCTGTTGCAAACTATTAATCTATATATCTATAAAAATGAGAATGCATGTTGTGTGAGGACACTTCTCAACCTATGTACTCAACGAATTTTTATCTACAGACTTGAAATGTGGTATATATGGTATTTAAACACGTGAAAAACATTTTAGTTCATTAAAAAAGGGCTGCTAAGGGGTAAAAATGGAAAAACTGGTACTTGGGGGTGGGTATCAGACTTTTTTTAAAAAAATCTGTTTGTCAACTGTTTTATAACTCCGCATGCGTGAATTTTTCACATTATGTGAAGAATAAGAAGGTTTGAAAACACTATTTAAAGATCGCGTCAAGCTGGCCTAGTGAGTCACTGTCTTTAGGTTTTGATTTTGATCTCAGCTCGAGTATTTTTTTCTTACAAGAAGTGAACTATTTAGAAAAAAAAAACAATACTGGCATGTACATGTCTCAGTAGGGCAGGTCGATTTTTTTTCCATTTTTTTTTTTAAATTAATTTAACATTACGTTTAATACAGGGCAACGCCAGGTACATCCTCTAGTAGTAAAATAAAACCGAAATGCATTCTGGCGAATTTAATTTTGTGGGTGATTGAAGAGATTGAGTGTAAATATATATAAAACAAAATGAAGTACATCACGATCATCTAATTGCTGTAACCTTTTGAACGCTATATTCGGTTGCATGGAACGATCTGCTCGTCAGAGACGTAACTTCCCCACAATTTCTGATGCGACCTCGAATCTTATTTAAAGGCCCCCCCATCAATCTGTCTCACATTCAGTCTGTCAAACAAACTTGAAATGGTCTTTTTGCTAATGAGGCACCATTTATCAAGGCCTGACAGCCACTCGAGGATAAAGGGTTAAACGAGACTGTCAGTTGGCGATAAACAACACCATTGCGAGGATGAGAAACAGTGTTAAATAGTCTGAATTCGGTTATTTAAGTGGACGAATGAACACGAATTTGTAAACACTGGACTTAAAGAAAAAAGACCGTGTTTCATTTAGCAGGGAAGCAGACCCCTGATATTGTATTCCATAGATGGGTACCTCTTTGAAAAGAAAGTTTTTGTTTTCGTGTAAGTTTCGATCCGTTTTCGGCACACAGGGGAAGAAAATAAAAACATTCTTTACAATAGTTGTAAATAGACGAGTTTTAAGTCTTGTCGTTGCACGTGCAACATTGTCTGGAAACGAAGACATTGCGGGCTCAGTCGCAAAAGTAGACAAAGAATAGGAAAGAACTTCAACTCGCCTTTTCTTTGTAACAACGACATTTATTTCCTCATTGTTACGCCCGTGACGTCACCCACGGGATCACGTCTTCTCTCGCATGATCTCGAACGCTATTCCCGTCTTTAACGTGATGCATATTTTTAAAGCATTTATTTTTCCCTGCCGGTGACGTCATTTCGCGTGCATTTGCACACGCGCGTCAGCGTTATATTATTACGCTTGTGTCGACTGAACTGACACATCTTAAAAGGATCCATTCGTTTGGATTAATCGTTAATGTTAGGGTTAGGGTTGGGGTTAGGTGTCTTACGGACTTTGTTGGCGACGCTAATCAGATTATAAACCCCGTTCATTTAATAACGAATTCATTCAGACAGGAAATCGATTCGGGTGGATGATCGCAAATGGACCGGCGTCGAAGAGAAAGGAAATAAAGCACGCACGCGCGCGCGCACACACACACACACACACACACACACAACCACAACCACACAAACAACAACCCACACAACCACACACACAACCACACACATACAACCTCACACACACACACACACACAACCACACAAACAACAACCCACACAACCACACACACAACCACACACATACAACCTCACACACACACACACACACAACCACACAAACAACAACCCACACAACCACACACACAACCACACACATACAACCTCACACACACACACACACACAACCACACAAACAACAACCCACACAACCACACACACAACCACACACATACAACCTCACACACACACACACACACAACCACACAAACAACAACCCACACAACCACACACACAACCACACACATACAACCTCACACACACACACACACACACACACAACCACACAAACAACAACCCACACAACCACACACACAACCACACACATACAACCTCACACACACACACACACACACAACCACACAAACAACAACCCACACAACCACACACACAACCACACACATACAACCTCACACACACACACACACAACCACACAAACAACAACCCACACAACCACACACACAACCACACACATACAACATCACACACACACACACAACCACACAAACAACAACCCACACAACCACACACATACAACCTCACACACACACACATAGATACATTAGGACGAGAATTCATTCACGCATAGAGTGGCGTACTTGGTAGGGGGTTTTAGCCTCTACCCGGTAGTAAATGAGCTCCGTAATTAAGTCTCCTATATCGAATAAAAAAAATCTGCAGTAAACAAAGCATAGATAATTGATTTAATAACACAAAAGATTAACAAAAAAAAAAAAAGAGATAGATCGTACAATCAAGTTTATGGAAATCGATTTATCAGCAAGTGCTCATCTTCCTACCACAAGTGCAAGTGAGCGCCGCAATTAACGGAGCTTTCTATATCGTATATATAAAAAAAAAAAAAACTTTAGTAAGGAAACGGGCGTATGTGATCGATTTAATAAATGAAACGATTAACAAGTAAAAAAAGAAAAAAGATAAAGAAAAGATAAAAAATTCAAGATCAAAGACCATGTTAATTCATGAACAAGACCTCGTCTCCCTTCCACAAGTGCAAATGGGCGCCGTAATTAAGTTGGAAACCTACATGGAATGAAATTAAAGTAAATAAACAATCACAGATAATGATAAAAAAAGATGACCAAAAAAGAAAAGGTATACAATGTATCACACAAGAAAAAGGCATACAGTGTATCTCAAAAAATGAGCACCCCCCTCACATTTTCACAGATATTTAAGTAAATCTCTTCACGGGACAACACTGACAAGATGACACTTTGACACAATGAAAAGTAGTCTGTGTGCAGGTTATATTAATACTAGCGGGGGTACCCGGCGTTGCCCGGTTGTTTAGAGGAGTGTGTGTAAGGGGGGGGGGGTTAAAGTAAAGAATAAGTGAAGTAGTAACCCTGTTTAAATAAGAAAAAAAAAACGAAAAAAAAAAGAAAACACACAATGGTAAACTTCTGTACAAAATCGGCGATCCCCCCCCCCCAAAAAAAAAACAGAGAACAAAGTAAAACTTCTTTAAAAAAGAAATCGGAAAAACAAAAAGGAAAAATCAGGGAGAAAAACTAAAACAAAACAAAACAAAAAAACAGCTAAAAGCGAAAAAAAACAAAAACCAAACAAAAAAACAAAACAAAAACAAATGGCATAAATAACCCCTCGATTCGATTAAATCCATTCCAGGTATTTTAAGCAACTATGAAGTAAAGAAAACCCAAACCGATGTTCTTTCGTAACTGTCCCTTGTGAACGATCCTGCAATGGTGTAAAGTGATGGCGGGGAAGGAGGAATTTATTAGAGAGAAAAGATTTGACAACTTTCATTGATGTTAACCGATTTTGGCAGTGAACTCTCACCAGAAAAAATATAGAAATCTACGATTATCGAGTAAGTGGAGAGGTAATAGGCCTATAACACACCTCAGATATCGTGCTGCAGTTCGTGCATATTACATTTGCATGAAATGTCTTGATTTTCAATCCTATTAAGGTCAAAATCAGAGGGGAAAAGTGAGTTCATTTTATATATAAATAAGTTGTTGGAATGGTACAACAAATGCAACTGGAGGAGATTACTTCGAAGAGAACTAGAGTTTCATGTGTGTACTCTAAAAAAGTGCCCATAAGAAAAAAAAAAGCCTGGAAACTTATTTTTAAGGTATTTTGTTATTGATTTAATGATTGAAACTATTAGCAAATAAAAAAAGGAAATTACATTTTCAAAATGAATGATAATAAAACCATTCTTAAAAAAAAAAATTCGATTCATGAACAAAGTCTCGTCTTCCTACCACAGTTGAAAAGAATTTTTCTTTCTTCCTTTGTCTCCCTAACACCAAGCGGAATTTCCATGGACAGAGTTTCTTTCCAAAAGCTTCCCGTCTATATAACGTATTCTATAGAATGTTTCTATTACGATTACAAGTTTCATTTGCTCTTGTACATAATAGCAATTAGACATCAACTAGCAGGGGGGGCACCCGGCTTTGCCTGGACTTAAAATACGCTTAAATATGTTATTTTAATTTGTCCAGATTTCGTATGAATTATGTATTATGAGTCGCGATTTCAAAAGTAAAACAAAAATAATTATTTGGATGCCATCAGCTAGAATCGAAACAGAAACTGAAGCCAGCGACGTTACCACTGTACCAATGTGACATGCGCATGAACTGATTAAAAATTAAAAATAAACTAAGATGAATGTACAAAATGTATAACGATTTTTTAAAATTGTGACCCATTTTTGAGCCCTTAAAAATTATTTTAACAAGCTAAAGACTCATAAAAGAACGACCCGTAAAAAATCCTATCATTTGAGGCCTCCAGCGCTGCTGTGGCTTTTAGTTTCGGAGGAGACCGAGTTTGATAACATGGAGACAGGCAGGCAGATATATAGCATTTTATATATTAGATTTCTTTTAATGCAAATTGTTCCTGGCATGATATGAAGCCACTTGATGTAAAGAGCTAAAAAATGAAGATAGTTAGGTTATGGCTATTGAGCTTAGTCTTGAAAAGACCATAGCTTATGGTAGAAGGATAACTGTTAGCAGAAAGAGAAATTCAGAAGCCTGCAGGTCTTGGAAATAAGCTACCAAAATAGTAAAAACGTATTATAACGAGGCACCTGAACAACGAATTGGTGAAGACCACTTGACCGCCGAGTCAAACAAGCTGGAACAAAAGAAGCACAAAAGATGAGACAATTTTGAAGAACATATATAATAATAGTATTCATAGAAAACATTGAGACTAACAGCATTACGTTTATCTACTGTTTTAGCTTTCTTATCACTTTGTTTTTCCTGGGAATCGGGCATTCTACCGGATGCCAAACATTCTCCCATTAGTTTAGTTACTCCAACCGAGAGATCTTTTTTAGATTCTAACCGTCCCTTTAAGTACTATTGTTTGTATTTCTTTTGCACTTGGTTCACCGGGTATATTCGCCATATAGTTTTTGAAATTCTTTTTCATTAGCCCAGTTGCTCCTATAATGACTTGTATGATTGATACCTTCTTAAGATTTCAGATTCTTTTCATGTCGTACATAAGTCCTTGGTATTTTATTATTTTCCTCCTTTCTGCTCTGTTAAGGCCAGCATCATTAGGGACGCTTACTTCAACTAGGGTTGCCACACTCTCCTTCTCGTCCCATATCACTGTCAGGCTTAATAGCCCCATTTTCTGGGTATGTAGCTGTAGGAATTTCGTAGTCATAGTGGATGGTGAGATGGAAAGAAAGAGAGAAAGATGTGGGACATGTAACACAGTGCAGAGGCGTGTATGTAAATGCATGCGAAATGACGTCACCGGCAAAGAAAAAAAAAGACTAAAAAAAAAGAAAAAAAGAAAGAAAGATCATGAGAGAGACGAAATAACGTTCGAGATCTCGTGAGAGACATGAAGGACGCTCTAGATCACGTGGGTGACGTCACGTCTGTACCAATGAGGAAGCAAATGTTGTTGCTACAAAGCCTTTTCTTGGCCTTTTGGCCAAGATCAAAGTGTAGTATCTGTTCCGGCAGATGCTGCACTTAAGATGGTTTGTACCAGTCAATGGAGGGGAAACCCTCTATACTGGGACAATTATTATTTTTGGTAACCAGAGTGACCCCTTTTAGGGGAGCTGGTTTTTACCTCACATTAAAAACGGCCTTGTGCCTAATTTGCTCAGTGGGGGAGCAAATAAACACCATCTGTTCCGGCAGATGCTGCACTTAAGATGATTTGTACCAGTCAATGGAGGGGAAACCCTCTATACTGGGACAATTATTATTTTTGGTAACCAGAGTGCCCCCTTTTTGCCTACTTTTAGGGGAGCTGGTTTTTACCTCACATTAAAAACGGCCTTGTGCCTAATTTGCTCAGTGGGGTAGCAAATAAACACCATCTGTTCCGGCAGATACTGCAGCTATGACTAGCTATGACTAGCAAAGACCAGATGTGGGGGCAGCCCCACATGCCTGACCTTTAACCAGCTCCCATTTCCCACCTCTCGGGAGCTGGTCCCCTTTTTCCCTTCCCCCTCCCTTCACTCCTCACATTGAAAATTGGCCTTGTGCCTAATTTGCTCGGTGGGGGTGCAAATAAATACCATCTGTTCCGGCAGATACTGCAAGCTATGACTAGCTATGACTAGCAAAGACCAGATGTGGGGGTAACCCCACATGTCTGACCTTTAACCAGCTCCCATTTCCCACCTCTCGGGAGCTGGTCCCCTTTTTCCCTTCCCCCTCCCTTCACTCCTCACATTAAAAATCGGCCTTGTGCCTAATTTGCTCGGTGGGGGAGCAAATAAATACCATCTGTTCCGGCAGATACTGCAATCAAAGACCAGATGTGGGGACAACCCCACATGTCTGACCTTTAACCAGCTCCCATTTCCCACCTCTCAGGAGCTGGTCCCCTTTTCCCCTTCCCCCTCCCTTCACTCCTCACATTAAAAATCGGCCTTGTGCCTAATTTGCTCGGTGGGGGAGCAAATAAATACCATCTGTTCCGGCAGATACTGCAAGCAAAGACCAGATGTGGGGGAAACCCCACATGCCTGACCTTTAACCAGCTCCCATTTCCCACCTCTCGGGAGCTGGTCCCCTTTTTCCCTTCCCCCTCCCTTCACTCCTCACATTGAAAATTGGCCTTGTGCCTAATTTGCTCGGTGGGGGTGCAAATAAATACCATCTGTTCCGGCAGATACTGCAAGCTATGACTAGCTATGACTAGCAAAGACCAGATGTGGGGGTAACCCCACATGTCTGACCTTTAACCAGCTCCCATTTCCCACCTCTCGGGAGCTGGTCCCCTTTTTCCCTTCCCCCTCCCTTCACTCCTCACATTAAAAATCGGCCTTGTGCCTAATTTGCTCGGTGGGGGAGCAAATAAATACCATCTGTTCCGGCAGATACTGCAATCAAAGACCAGATGTGGGGACAACCCCACATGTCTGACCTTTAACCAGCTCCCATTTCCCACCTCTCAGGAGCTGGTCCCCTTTTCCCCTTCCCCCTCCCTTCACTCCTCACATTAAAAATCGGCCTTGTGCCTAATTTGCTCGGTGGGGGAGCAAATAAATACCATCTGTTCCGGCAGATACTGCAAGCAAAGACCAGATGTGGGGGAAACCCCACATACCTGACCTTTAACCAGCTCCCATTTCCCACCTCTCGGGAGCTGGTCCCCTTTTTCCTTTCCCCCTCCCTTCACTCCTCACATTAAAAATTGGCCTTGTGCCTAATTTGCTCAGTGGGGGAGCAAATAAATACCATCTGTTCCGGCAGATACTGCAAGCTATGACTAGCTATGACTAGCAAAGACCAGATGTGGGGGCAACCCCACATGCCTGACCTTTAACCAGCTCCCATTTCCCACCTCTCAGGAGCTGGTCCCCTTTTTCCCTTCCCCCTCCCTTCACTCCTCACATTAAAAATTGGCCTTGTGCCTAATTTGCTCGGTGGGGGAGCAAATAAATACCATCTGTTCCGGCAGATACTGCAAGCAAAGACCAGATGTGGGGGAAACCCCACATACCTGACCTTTAACCAGCTCCCATTTCCCACCTCTCGGGAGCTGGTCCCCTTTTTCCCTTCCCCCTTCCTTCACTCCTCACATTAAAAATCGGCCTTGTGCCTAATTTGCTCGGTGGGGGAGCAAATAAATACCATCTGTTCTTCAGATGCTATTCTATTTCTTGTTCTCTTTCGGTGGAGGAGAAATCCTTCACGACTGAGACAATTTTTATTTTTTTACCTTTTCTCCACGTTAAAAAACGACCCTGGTGTCTAACTCTGTCATGTGGGGAGGCATAGTAAATAGGTACAAAGAACAAGCGAGTTGGAGTTATTTCCTATTTATTTTCTTGGTCTCCTTTCTTTGCGACTGAAACTGCACGCAACGTGTGTTGGTTCCCGGACAGAGAGAGGGAGAGAGAGAGAGAGAGAGAGAGAGAGAGAGAGAGAGAGAGGGGAGAATAGAGAGGGAAGAGAGATAGAGAGGGAGAGAGAGAAAGAGAAAGAGAGAGGGAGATGCAATGAAGAAGAAGAAGAAGAAGAAGAAAGGGTGTCGGCCAACAAAAAAGATATGCTTCTGAACCTTATCAAAATCCCTCAATTTAAACAAAAATTCACCAACCCAGACATGAAAACAAAACTCCACACATGAACTGATAGTAGATTTTAGCGATGGAGAAGAGTCTCAGGCGTGATAAAATTTTATGAGAGATAAAGAGAAGCGACCTAACAAAAAACAAAAAGAGAAATAGACAAAAATGTATGAATAATAAATATTCACCAGCTTTCAGTGTGTTTAGAGTATTTTCAGTGATTTTCTGTTTCTTAACACAACCTCCCATTTGAAAATTCAAATATTTCAGATTTACATTAAATTTGATTCATAGTCACACGCTTACCCAATACATACCCAACTTTTGTTTATTCCATTTACCATTTTCAACCCTCTCATAATATTATTCATCATTGAACTGACAGTCAATCGGTCTCATTGACCCTTATCTTCGCGTGGCTTTTAAGCCTTGATATGCAGTGACTTATTGGTAAAAAATAAAATAAATAAATACCATGACTATTTTCTCGTCTGATATCTATCTATCTATCTATCTATCTATCTATCAGATCATCTATATTAAAAGTTTGAATCTGTTTGTCACCGTCTGAAATCTTAACGTCATGACGTCATTTGTAGCAAACGTTTCAAACTTAACGATTAAGGCTATATGTTTTGGTTTCGATTCTAGTTTATAGCACCCAAGTCATATTTAAAAAAAAAAAAAAATTGAAATCAGTACTATATATTAGTTACAATATAATAATCAATAGAGTATTGGTTCTTTAATCTATATAAATAAATCAGTAGATGTATGTATGTGTGTGTCTGTGTGAATATTTAACCGATAAACTCTTAAACTACTTGTAAAATAACACTGAAATAAGCAGGAAATTGTAATCGTACACGAAGGATGGTTTATAATTAGTAGGGCTGTGACAACAGCATATTCTTTTCGTTGTTTTAACTCTTGAGTGTGTATCCGTTGATATCTTATGTGTTTTCATATAGACTGATGTGGTTTCCATTGTCTTACTGTGTCGGATATATACTTGAGAGTCAAGAGAATGAAAAGAATATGCTGTTGTCACAGCCCTAATAATAAGTAATTTCGTTCCTTGGATGATTGAATAAGGAATTATCTCGGCAAGTTGAGATGCAAACTGTTCATTTCAACTAGCCAATATATTTCTGTTACTTCTGTGCGTGCGCAAATTCAAAGGTTTAATTTGAAACATTTCTTATCTATCTGGTGATTTATTTTTTAAATTTTGAAATCAGTACTATATGTTAGGTACAATATAATATTCAATAGAAAACTGGTTTTCTATTAATAGATACGAAATCTCTATGAATTAGATTTAAGCGTATTTCATGACCAGACAAGTAGCCCCCCCCCCTCCGCCCTTCTGATGATAAATACAAAATCTGCATGAATTAAAATATATTTTAAGCGTATTTTACGACAGAGTCACGCCAGAGGGCACCATTCATCATCATCATCCTGCGGCCTCAGCCGAGATTGAACTCACTACACCCTTCCAGTATTCCCTAGCTGTCATAGCACCCAAAATATCGTCCTTAGAGATGAATGTATCTCGTTGTATCCTATCTGGAAAAGTTAACTTTCGATATTGATTGATGGGTGCCTCTACAGTGCAAATGATGAAACAAGTTCACCTGTGGCGCGCGGATAATGCCCAACAAACTGAACACGTCTTTTACAAACTAAGGTTGATACTCTCGATAAGTCTCCATATATACCATTTCTAAAGTTGGGTGGTTTCGCCATGAGAGATTGAGCACTCTTCTCAAAAGACGTGTGTAACATCCATTCAAACAACGCTGTTGTTTTGCTGAAAGAGTCCAAGTTTCAGATCCATAGAGTAAGATTAGCGCAATAAGTACGCGGAAAACTTGATTTTGAATTTGCCAGCAATATTGGATTTTCAGATCTTATCCATTTTGTTATGGCGCTACTATATGTTGGGTACAGTATAATGATCAATAGAGAATTAGCTCTATAATAATAAATACGACATCTGCATACTTTAAGATATCATATTTAAACGATCGGGCAACGCCGGGTGGCCTTCTAGTTTTATCTTAGAATTTCTGTATGCAAACACTGACGTTGGAACTTTACAGATTTTATGAGATGATAATCATTTCAAAAGATCTAAGAAATTCATTCCCCAAGCCAAAATCTCAGATTTCAAAGAGGAATTTTTCAGGAAAAAGAATTATCTGTGACGAGCACCGATACACGCCGTTGCACCAGGTGGTGGGGAGGGAGGTATGGATAACGCTATAGAAGGAATAAAATGGTTTAGTTTTTTTGTACTCCTCCCCCCTCTCTCTATCTTCCTTTTCCTCTTCTATATCCTCCATCTTAACTTTCTCTCTCCTTCTCTCTATCTCTCTCTCTCTTCTTGGTTTCTATTTCGCTTCTCTTTCTTCCTCTTCTCTATGACCCCCTCTTTTCTTTCCATATGTTCATCTTCTCCCTTTCCTTTCTCTTTATTCCTCTTAATTTTATCCTTCTTTCCCTTCCTTCTCTCTCTCCTCCTCTCTTATTCTTTTTACCTCTTCATTTTTTCTCTCTTCTTTTTATCACTATCTCTTCCTCTTCTTTCCTTATTTTCCTCTTTCTCTTCTCTTTCTCGCTACGTTTCCTCTACCTCTCTTCGTCTTTCCTCCCTTTCTCTTGTAACACACACACACACACACACACACACATATATATAAGAAAAGATAAAGAAATGAAAAATTCATCACCAGCTGACAGAATGTTTGACTTAATTTCAGGGTTGTTTTTGAAACACACCACCAGAGTGAAATAAAGTATTTTTGTCCCCCTCCTCCATGCATAAATTTGATCCCTGTTGTTCGCTTTTTTTAAAAAAACATTTTTGTCCGCACCAAACAAGGTATATTGCTACTGAAACGCAAGTGGCTTCCATTATAGGTGCGGGATTTATAGAGTGGGAAGTTGGGCAGCACGACATTTGTTTGTATTAGATCTAAATTTCTGCCTGTTGGTACGGTCGGGGAAACAGGAGGCAGGTAGGGAATTCCAAAGGTGACTCCCCACCTAAGAGAACAAAAATGATGGTACTTTTCACTAGAACTACTTCCGGGGGCCACACAGAATCCAATTATGTACGTGTATCTTTAGGAATTTAGGAATTAGCAATGTTTGTACGTGTATCTATAGGAATTTCATAATTTCATATAAAAACGTGCTGAGAATATTGCAACTTTGGGGAGACCTATGGGTCACTCAAATCCAGAGAAAACGATAATATCCGGTAAGCTTTGCGTTATTATAAATACAATAACCTTTAACCTTTGATGCAGTGGATAGTATCAATACTCGATCGTGCTTTTGTTTATGTGTAAATTGTACAGTAAAATATTAAGAAAAGAATAGCAGGGCTATTTGGCGTTACCCGAGGAGTTGTAATTAACTTATTTTTTTCAATAACTGATTTCTTATTGCTGTCACCTACGAGATATACGTTACTACAAAAAGGGAGACAACTAATAAAGGTAAAACTTGTCCGAAAATCATAGATAGGAGTTAAATATTACTTAAAGCACTAATTTTTTCTTTCTGAATTTTTTAGATGAGGATTGTATACTAGTTTAATTGGAATTCATTATTGAGATGGGTATTATTTATATTAATTTTTATTTATTGCAGACTATTATTCTCATCTTTATTAGTTGTTGTTTCGCGACATTTCGGGCAACTATTTCCCTGGCCTTCATCAGGTGGTAACCACAACGAATAGGAACTTAAAATCTTCTAACTGCATTCTCAGCAATCACTGCCATCCGTAGTTGTTGTCGTCTCACCACGTTTCTACCAAGTAAGCATCTGGCCGGCTTTGGGTAGGATTGAAACCGCTATCTTCAGACAATGCTCATCTGGAACCGTAGAGATTCAAAGTCTCTATCAACTGCGCCACGGGCCCCGAAGGGCGATCAAGGTTGGATTTTCTGATCTTATAAATCCACGTTTATTTATTATCTGATCTTCCATGGTCGGGTCCGTACCGAATGGTATATATATTATTTTAATTGGAATTCATTATTGAGATGAGTATTATTTATATAAATTTTTATTTATTGCGGACTATTATTCTCATCTTTATTAGTTGTTGTTTTAGGATGTTTCGGACAACTATTCCTCTAGCCTTCGTCAGTGATTACTGAGAATGCAGTTAGGAGATTCAAAGTTCCTATCCGTTGCGGTTGCCACCTGACGAAGGTCAGAGGAATAGTTGGCCGAAACGTTGTGAAACAACAACTAATAAAGATGAGAATAATTGTCCGCATTAAAAATAAAAATTAAGATGAGGATTGGTTATTCATATTATTTGGATTCTTCGCACTACTGTTTTCATCTTGAGTGTCATTTTCACAATGTTTCAGTCGATGTAACCGTCGACCTTCTTCAGATGTATCTTGTCAAACTCAGGAATCTTTCTGTCGAACTTGGAAATCAGCACTTACTTAGAATGCAGTCATGGCTGACAGAACGAGAGCATGCTACCCTCGTGAAGTAAATAAAAACTTCTGTTTGAAGCCGGTTCAAGACACCAAGGACGAATGTCACTGTGACCTCTTCCAGGGAGTAAATAACAATAAGGAATAAAGAAATAAATATAATTTTTATTTCAATATGCAAAACGAATTTCTTAACTTTTTTGTTCTAAGTCAAAGTTCTCAGAGATCAAGGCGCCCCCTTCCTGGAGTTAACATTTGATCACTATTTAAGATACATTAAATTTTCATTTATTTCTAAAACACTGAGTTAGTAAAGAAGTTGGGAACATAATTTCCCTCTCCCCAATTGACTATTTAAGTATGTTATAGTATATCTTTCTTGTGGTCTCTTGATCTTACTGGATCCCAGGAGAAAAATTCATCTAGTCTGGTAAAGTACCCAGCTTCATGCTGTTTACTTGGCCTTCGGGCCAAGATCAAAGTGTAGCATCTGTTCCGGCAGATGCTGCAAGCTATGACTAGCAAAGACCAGATGTGGGGGCAACCCCACATGTCTGACCTTTAACCAGCTCTCGGGAGCTGGTCCCCTTTTCCCCTTCCCCCTCCCTTCACTCCTCACATTAAAAATCGGCCTTGTGCCTAATTTGCTCGGTGGGGGAGCAAATAAATACCATCTGTTCCGGAAGATACTGCAAGCTATGACTAGCTATGACTAGCTATGACTAGCAAAGACCAGATGTGGGGGCAACCCCACATGCCTGACCTTTAACCAGTTCCCATTTCCCACCTCTCGGGAGCTGGTCCCCTTTTCCCCTTCCCCCTCCCTTCACTCCTCACATTAAAAATTGGCCTTGTGCCTAATTTGCTCGGTGGGGGAGCAAATAAATACCATCTGTTCCGGCAGATACTGCAAGCAAAGACCATATGTGGGGGCAACTCCACATATAAGACCTTGGTCAATGTAGGGGCAACCCTTCATACCAATTGTCACTATCCAGCTCCCCTACTCCCCGGGGAGTTGGTCCCCATTTCCCCTTCACTCCTCACTTTAAAAATCGGCCTTGTGCCTACTTTGCTCGGTGGGGGAGCAAATAAATACCATCTGTTCCGGCAGATACTGCAAGCTATGACTAGCTAGGACTAGCTATGACTAGCAAAGACCAGATGTGGGGGCAACCCCACATGCTTGACCTTTAACCAGCTCCCATTTCCCACCTCTCGGGAGCTGGTCCCCTTTTTCCCTTCCCCCTCCCTTCACTCCTCACATTAAAAATCGGCCTTGTGCCTAATTTGCTCGGTGGGGGAGCAAATAAATACCATCTGTTCGGCAGATACTGCAAGCAAAGACCATATGTGGGGGAAGCCCCACATATAAGACCTTTGTCAATGTAGGGGCAACCCTTCATACCAATTGTCACTATCCAGCTCCCCTACTCCCCGGGGAGTTTGTCCCCATTTCCCCTTCACTCCTCACATTAAAAATCGGCCTTGTGCCTACTTTGCTCGGTGGGGGAGCAAATAAATACCCCTTTTGGCCAAAGATCACAGTGTAGTATCTGTTCTGATGCTGCCATTCACCTTTTATGACCTCGATCAGTGGAGAAAAACTCTTTCTGGACTGGGGCAATTTTAATTTTTGTTCCTATCCAGAGTGCCCCTTTTTGGGGAGCTGGATTTCCCCCATATTAAAAACCGACCTTGTGTCTAACTCTGCCCTCGTGGGGAGGCAAGTAAATGGGAACATTCCTCGTAAAAGTCAGGGCGGTTAAAGCATACTGAGAAGATCTTATTTGGGCTACAGATACCATGTGATTTTGAATATTTAATCGGGGAAACGTAACCGCATGCTAGGTTGTCCTGACAAACCCTGTTACAGAGATATCTTAGATACTTGTGAATAGTGTCTAGTAGGCATTAAAGTTCTCACTAATAGGCATTCAATTTCTCACAAAATATGCCACAGTTTATGAATTTTCGAATGAAAACAAAAATAGAATGAATAGTGGTAGTGATTGTGACCCAACGAGTCACGCATACATCTGGTAAGTAATATAGGATGCTGATGTGGCCCACATATCAAACTATTACCCATGTGTTGCTAATAGACGCATGTCGGTATCAACAATCTTTTTATTAAACTAATGACTTTGCATCTTTTTCCTCTGCAGATATTCTCATCAAGTAATATAGTTTGACCTGGTGTCATACAGTACTTTTGTCGTAGAAATTATTTTTTTGGAAAAAATGGCGAATCTATAATTGCAACAACAAGTATTCTGAGCTCATTATATGTTAAGTGGGAATGATGCTGCTCCATCTCCGACTGTTGTTTGGGCGATCAGGTTTCGATCCTGGCTTGAGGTAGTTGCTTGTTTAGCCGCACTGATAAGCCGCGAAACAGTACTGCCTGAAACTCAGAAAAACATTGGTACCATCGGTTTCAAGCCTAATATAAGGGGAACCAGTTAATGGTAAATAATTTTAGGCTCCTGCCAGCCATATTGTTTTCTGTATGGCTGACGGGAGCCTAACCATTTATTTACCATTAACTGGTCCCTCTTATGTTAGACTTGAAACCAACGGTACCAATGTACAGTTATATATATATATATATATATATATATATATATATATATATATATATATATATATAAAATCAATATGGTTATGTGCTGCAGATTTCAGAACTATAGGTCCAGCATGTTCAGCTCGCTAATATGCTTCTGTCTTGGGATTGTCAACCCTTATTTTTTTCAGGTATGCAAAACTTTATCGCCTTTCACATTTATTTTTTTAGATACATGTTTTTTTTTTTTATTATTCTTATCCTTTTTTTTTTTTTGCCGGGGATAGGACATTCACCCGCTATTCCATAGACTGCAACCAAGAGATCTTTCAAAGATTCTCACAATTCCTTTTCAGAACCACAGATCCGGCATGCAAAAGAAAACAATCTGGAACAGCTTGGAGCGCTCAAACTTCAGACAATGTGAACCATTGTCTTACTCAGTCTCCTTCATGTTCAGCTCGCTTGAAAGCTTCTGCCTAGGAATTGTCTGATCAGAAGAATTCTACAAAGTTGTCTCAGTTCCCATCCATATAAATCAATAACTGTTTGACGCAGTGATAAATAAGAAATAGAATAATAGTGCAGAGATATTTAGGGCAACCATATCAGCCTTTTTTTCCGGTATGCAAAATTTTAACATCTTTCACGTTTATTAATTTAGATACGTATTGCTTTTTTTTTTTTTTTTTAATTCTTATCCTTTTTTTGCTGGGGACGGGGCATTCTACCGGATACCAGACATTCGCTTGCTATTTCAGAGAATTTAACCGAGAGATCTTTTAAAGATTCTAATCATTCCTTTGAGCGCAATTGTTTGTATATCTTTTGCGCTATGCATTCTGATCCCCATCTGGTATCAATTGAAATGAATGACTCTCGTCTGGAGGAGGCTCCATGTTTTCACAAGCTTCTAGGTCTGACCTTTAGTTCTGATCTGAAATGGAACACATATATCAAATCCGTTGTCAAGGTTGCGGCAAAAATGGTGGGATCATTCTACCATTCCAGTAGATATCTCATTGCTGATGCAATTCTGTACCTGCATAAGAGCCAAGTATGTCCAATGATGGAGTACTGTTGCCACATCTGAGCAGGAGCCGCTGGAAGCACCTTATCCTGCCTTGACAGAGTTCAAAATAGACTTTGTAACCTCGTGGGAGATACACTTTTCTCTTTCCTGCAACCTCTTTCTAACGGAAGAGACATTGTGAGCCTGTCTCTGCTTTATCGTTATTTTCATGGCAAGTGCTTGTCTGAGCTTCAATCTATGGTCCCCCCCCTCGCCAAACATTCATGAGAAACACTTATTTGGCTGAAAACACTATAAATAATTTCCCCTACTCTTTATCTGTGCCTAAGCCTAAACGTAGATTCCATGAACAAAGTTTCTTTCTTAGAACTGTACACATGTGGAACTCTCTTCCATTTACTTGCTTTCCAGCTGACTACAGTATGACCATCTTTGAGTCCAATGCAAACTTGGTCACAAAGGGTAGAATTAGCTGCAAAGTTCTTGGCAAAAAGTTTGGCTTTGCCTGATGCTGATGAGATTACCTCACGTCCCTTGATGATAGTTGGGATAGAGCACATGTTTCTGTTCAGGATCTTGTTTGCTATTTGCCAAAACTGGTGGGAACCAAGCCACCGCTCAGCCACTTTGGACTTGACGGACTGAGCATACAACTCTCTTGTGTTCTTCATTACTCTTTTACAGTTGTTGTTGGCAGTCCTGAAAGTGGCTTTAGTCTCAGTACATCTGTTATGTAGGAAGCAATGGAAAAAGTGATTTCTGTACATAAAGGCAGCAGCACATTCCAGAGCTGCTAGGTTTTTGCTGGAAATTTTTTCGAGGGTATGAAATGGTCTGTACTTACAATTAACCATTCCGTCAGGTCTGATACTATAGAGGACACATCCTTTTTAAACATGGAATGCAGAGGTAGATCAGATATAAATGAACAGAAGCTATCCTAGTCAGCCATAGAGTATCGATATACTGTACGGTGGAGAGGTACGTCTGAGGACTTATTACATTTTGTTTTTATTTTAACTGATCCAACAGAGTGCTCGGAAGATCCCAGTGGAGACAGAACAGATGATGAACATAGCTCAGGGCAAGTTGTGAGGAAAAGATCTAGGAGACTTTTATACTGACCGTCAGTATCAGGCACACGGGTGGGTTTGCGAACAATCTGAGTGAGGTCATAAGCGATGGAGAAATCATGACAGAATCTCCCCGGATTATCTGAGTGGGTTAACCGTTCCAGATTGTGAACATTGAAGTCTCCACAGACGTAAATGTTAGCTGAAGGATGAGTAGATAGGATGTGGTCAATTTTCTCAGATATGTTCTTAAAGATAGTAACTCCGCTGTTGTGGGGTTTTCAGCTGTATCAAGGCAGCATGGCTTAACGGCCTCCTTTGCTTCCCCATGATATTCTTTGCAATATAGAACCTATAGTAAGTTGCAATTATTTGCTATAGAGGAAGTGCTCATACAGAGTAGGTAGTCTTATCCATTGTGCCTTAATCAGTATGGTTTGCCTAACACAATGAAAAGTTGACCAATTCTGGAAAAACCATCATGCTGCGCAACAGTTCATCCAGCACCTGTCTGTTGTGACTTCACGTACCCTGATCAAGGGTGCTTAAGTGGGTACTCGACCTTGCCCAAGTGTCTCCTACTGACTAACGGAGAAAAGATGTTTTACTGCTCCAGTTGATGGAAGTGCTTTCACTTTATACATTGCCTGCTATTCCCAAATGGCCACCCATCTGATATTGGCCAATTTATCGTTACTTAACTTCAGTGATTTTGTAAGAACCGATGTGTTAACGTGATCATGCTGCATTATCTCTACTGTTACATAAAAGTCACTTTGTGTGTGTGTGTGTGTGTGTGTGTGTGTGTGTGTGTGTGTGTGAGAGAGAGAGTTCCTTCCTTATAGGTTCCGAAACGGCTGAGCCTATCTTTTGTAAATTTCACACAAAGCTAATTTATATGTCTGGCAGTATTCTTAGATATGTTTTGTGCAGAAATTCACCCGATAAGTATAAAACAAACAAAACAATCCCATCTTGAAAGAAGCTTTTCTCTCTTATAGACAAAAAAGATTACTTTTTACAGGAGAATATTTTTCGTTACACCGGCCAAGGGAGATAATAAAATCTCAGCAAATCATTTCTTCTTAAAAATACGGATTTATTATAATCTGGAGATATAGCTTAGTGGTAGAACATTCGACTACAGATCAAATGAGCCATTTTATTTTAATGTTTTCCTATAAATGAGTTCAATTTACGATAAAAGAAAAGGTACCATTTAAAATCGCCGCAAATCATTTCTTCGATTGCATTGCATATTTTAAAACTAAGCATTAATCAGAAGTGACTTTTTCCAGGGTATTCATCGTCAAGCCCAAATATCAGCTGACGTGATATTGTAAACAAACACAGACGGAAATCGATGAACGACATTATCATTATTATTTTATTTATTTATTTATTTTTTTTGAGAATTAGTCCACTGGGTAAATTATTCCTTCTGATGAACTGCAAGCACTTGTGCCCCCTCGATGTAAATACCCCCGACAAACACGACAAGCAGCTAAATCCCACCCCTTTACAGTAGAGATCCCTAGATGTAAGAGAGCCTTCTACTCCAGTAGTTTCTTCCCCAGAACTGCTAGAATTTTGAATTCCCTCCCGGGTCCCTGCTTCTCCAATTGTACTGACATGCAGGAGTTCAAGTGTAACGTGAACTGACATCTTGCTGCCCAACTCCCTACACAGTACCCCTGATGCTTATGTTCCTGATAGTAGCTCCCTACATCAAAGTGGCAATGTGTTTTGTTTGGGGTGAAAATGTGAAAAAAAAAAAAGTCTATAGAGTATTCTACAATAATACATATGCAATCTGCATAAATTAAAATTTCATTGGAATTCATTCAGAGGCTTACTTGGCCAAAACGAGGTGAGACGACAACAACTACGGATGGCAGTGACTGCTGAGAATGCAGTTAGGAGATTTGAACTTTCTATCTGTCGCGGTTACCACCTGACGAAGGCCAGAGGAATAGTTAGCCGAAACGTCGCGAAACAATAACTAATAAAGATGAGAATAATAGTCCGCAATAAATAAAAAAAAATAATAGTCCATCATATTTTCGTAAAGATTGGAGTTGTTGCTATTGAAAAAGCGTTAACTAATTTATTGTTTCATATATCAGGGCGTTTATTTACTTCCTTTCCGATAAGTTTGACACAAGATCAACGGTGGTTTTAAAAAGCCAGCGCACTTATTCTTTTACTGGATGAGGGGGAGGGACACCGCTTATCAAAGCTCAAAGGCCACACGAGGATTAATGAGTCTCAGGTAGACCGTGAGACAACACAGTTCTGATCGGTAATGGTGGAACTTGGGTAAGGTTTAATTATATGAGAGGACGGCCCAACAAGAACTTGTTTACATTAGACTTGAAAACGACCATATAATCAACCAGGTAGCATCTGTATGGTATTGTATTCCACAGACGGACATTTCTGGGGGGGGGTCTGATGAAATCTTTGTTTAGTTTTAGGTACAGATAGATAGTAAGGGACATTATTGAAAGTGGTTGAGAATAATAGTCCGCAATAAATAAATTAAATTAAAATTTCGTGTTTAAATATATTGTACGATCGGACAATGTAGGGCTACCAGCTAGTCCTTATTAGACTTGACTAATTATCCTCTCATCTCTTATCTGGTCTTTCTATTTATGAAGTTCTCATTATTTTGTTCCTCAGCTTCTGCTTTGGCGCTGTCTGTATAACTTCGAGAACTTTTTATCTACAAGACATGATTAATTTAGGGAATCTCTGTCCTCATTAAATGATACGCGAACCTGTGTGTGTATTTGAGTCTATTCCCTAACGACTCACAAAAATGGCTGGGATTTTTATGAAATTTCACACGGAGATACATTATGCGGCAGATTATTTACTTGGCCTTTTGGTCAAGATCAAAGTGTAGTATCTGTTCTTCAGATGCTGCACTTCCATTTCTTGTTCTCTTTCGGCGGAGGAGAAATACTTCACGACTGAGACAATTTTTATTTTTGTACCTTTTCTCCACGTTAAAAAAGCGACCCTGGTGTCTAACTCTGTTCCGTGGGGAGGCATAGTAAATAGGTACATTATGCAGCAGACAGTGTTCTTAAATAGGTTTTGTATCGGGATGTCTTTGCTAAGTATTGATAATCGATAATCGATAATCAATAATCGAAATAATACAGTGAAAGAAGGAACACGCGATTTTAACCAAAGTTAACACCTTACACAACCTAACATCACAAGTGCATCTCAGAAGTTTTATAACCACACAAGCTGAAAGGCCAAACATATAAAAATCAATAGTAGGTTCTTTGATATGTCAGGGGCGCGTTCGAAATGGATGTTTCTGTTTAACGCACAATTGCACCATGATACTTGACTTCTACATTGTAAACTTAAATTCAAGCTATCAGTAACGCACAAGCAGTAAGGCCAGACGTATAAAATCGACAGTAGGTTCTTTGATATAAGAGGGGCACGTTCGAAATGAATATTTCTGTTTAGAGCACAATTGAAGCAGGATACTTGACCTTTATATTTTAAACTTTAATTCAAGTGGTCTATAATATAAATCTCACTTGTCTATTTAAATGTATGTATGTATGTATGCCTCAAAATTTTCGACAAAGGCGACGGATTTCCACAAGATCGGTATCATTTTGAAGCTCGACCCTTCAGACAACAAATATCGAAAAATTGGCTAAAAAAATTAAATTCCCTCACCCTCAACTGGGGACTTTTCTACAAGAAGGGGTCGCTTTTTTCGCCGATATTTTCGAAAGTCATCCCTTCTTTTCGATTGACTAGCCTTAATTTAAACCTTCACCATTCCGGTTTGGCGATGGATGCACCGGCAAAGACGTCGCGTTTTTTTTTTATTTCACGTTCTTTTCCTTCTTCGCAGTACGGGTTCAAGCCTACCTGCCTACTACCACTTTTTATTTTTGCTCAACACACCTCCAAACACCTGGGCAATGCTTTTTAGTTATATATAAAAAATAATTTTCTAGAATACACATTAAGTTCTCCACACTGTAATGTACAATAAAATAAAATATTCGTCAAGTGCGCTTGAAAGCCAAATCACAACGTAATATTAGGAAAATAAACAAATATTTTACTTGTTTGAAATTTATAACATAAATATATTTCGGAGCTAGACTCCATCCTCAGTATGTTGTTTTCTTTCTTTTATTTTATTTTATTTTCTTCTTTCTTGCTATGTTGTCACCTCCCAGTGCACTGCGGTGGGTCCCCAACTAGAGGAGGTAATCAATCGACTAGATTAAAAAAAAGTGGACGATTTAACTGATTTCGATGCCAATTAAACATATGGACGTGTGAAACATTCGTTGATCATCATTCAATCCCGGGCAACGTCGATATTATTGAAAATTTATTCAAATTTTCAATAAAACATTATAAAATAGGTAAGGAAGGTATAAGAGCTTATTCCGCAGAGTTTCGAAAAATGCAATTCTTCTCATCAGAGAAAAAAAGTTTGCAAAGAGAGAGAGAGAGAGAGAGAGAGAAAGAGAGAGAAAGAGAGACAGAGACGGGGAGATGTATGTGTGTGTACTTTTCTATCACAGGATCTTCTCTGAATCAAAACCTGAAATGTAGAAATTGCCCCCAAAGTTCTGATCTAAAAAACACTCTCCATAATAGACAAGCACCCTGTTACCCTCGCCTCCCCCACTAAAACCCCACAAAAAACAAAAAACAAAAAAAAAAAAACAAAAAAAAAAAAACGCAGGGCCGTCTTCAATCTCTCTTCCTTCGTTCCACCAGTTGAGAAGCATTGGATCATGTAGAAGGTTATGCCCCTCCCTCCCACCTCCCTCAAAACCCAGAAACTTTTCTCCCAAGCACCCCTTACTCAGACCACAACAGAAAGAGTGTGTGTACGTATTTTTATTATTTTTTTTTTTTTGGAGGGAGGAGGATTTACTTTCTGAAATTCTATCTCAGTTCCTTGACTTGTCTGCTAAAATACTGCCAAGCCAGATATCTTTCATAAACACATTTTATTTTGGGAATCGTATGAGGGGGGGGGGGAAGAAGCGGCAGAGGAGGAGGAGGAGGAGGAGGAGATAAGATTCAAAAATCGTCTTCAAGATTAAATGGTAAACTGTTCCTCGCAGATTCAGCTGGGCCTCACTCTTACCGACAACATTTGCAATTCTAATTATTACGATCATAACCTGTGCATGTATACATCAAAGCATATTAAAGGCAGCAATCCTTATTTTATACGCATTTCGCTAAATAAGACTGATAAGGAACCCATTAATATTCCTTTTTTTTCCCCCTGTATCTGCTTTCAGCTGTTACAAGTATTGATTTTTATTACTATTGCTAGCAAGAAAACCCAACGTTACCCGTGAATAAATGAAGAAACTTTTTTTTTTTCAAAACGCTTTTATTTTTATTTTATTTGCGGACTATTATCCTCATCTTTATAGTTGTTGTTTCACGACGTTTCGGCCAAACAATTCCTCTGGCCTTCGTCAGGTTATTAACCGCGATGGGATAGGAATGCTGAATCTTCAACTGTATCTTCAGTAATTACTGCCTTCCATAGTTGTCGTCGTCTCACCAAGTTTTGGGCAACTACTCCTCTGACCAGCTTTGTCTACGATTGAAACTGCTATCTTCAGACAATGCTCACCTGGAACTGTAGGAATAGTTGGCCGAAATGTCGTGAAACAGCTAGTATAAAGATGAGAATTGTAATCAACAAATAAATAAATAAAATATGCAAATTACTCATCAAAAAAAAAAAAAAAAGAAAGAAAAAAAAAAGAATTCCAACAATGAAATAATATATACCATTCAGTACGGACCCCGACAATAAAAGATCAGATAAAAACAAAAAAAAAAAACTTGCATTTATAAGACCAAAAAGTCTAACGTTAATCGCCGCTCGGGGCCCGTAGCACAGTGGATAGATATGTTGCAGTGAGAGAGAAATAAATGTCAACCCCTGTCATGGATGTGCCTCAGAAGCAGAGATGGTGTTTATTTGCTCCCCCACTGAGCAAATTAGGCACAAGGCCGTTTTTAATGTGAGGTAAAAACCAGCTCCCCTAAAAGTAGGCAAAAAGGGGGCACTCTGGTTACCAAAAATAATAATTGTCCCAGTATAGAGGGTTTCCCCTCCATTGACTGGTACAAATCATCTTAAGTGCAGCATCTGCCGGAACAGATACTACACTTTTATCTTGTGCCTCAGAAACAGAGATGCGTCATTGATTTCCTGGCAAAAGTTCATCGAAAATGGTGGTGACTATGTAGAAAAATAAATTATAGAGCACAAAAGTTTGCTCGTTTTAATGGTATCGCCTCTGTCTTCATAGCTCTTCAACTTTTTTGAGTAAAAAAATAGGAGGCTTTACTTTTCGAACGACTGTCATGCATGTATCTAAATTAGGTATCCAGGTTTAATAAGTACAAGGGATTCGATTTTAGAATACAAGAAAGGAAATCATGCTAATGAGAGGGAAGTTATGTAAAAAATAAATCCTACAAGATGCCTGCGTTTACAGTCTTATTTGTACAGGCATTAAAAATACACGTACACTTTTGAAAACGAAGTATGTTATTTCTATATATCTTGTAAAAAGACTGACCAATCTTTTATGATTTCAAGTTCAAATGAACACCTAGAGCAGGAATTGGAATACACCCTACTAAAGCTTGATTGTCACAGCTTGTGGCTTTAAAAAATGCAATCTGGACGTGAGAACCCTTTAGAAGAACAATATGCAATAAAATGTTTTTTTTTTAAATGCCACAGGAACGTATGGAATGCTTCAGACTGCTTTTGGACCATCTTGCATGAATCGAGCATCAGTTTTTGAGTGGCATAAGAGATTCAAGGAAGGCAGGCAGTATGTGACGGATGATAAGAGGTGTTGGAGGAGTAAGGAAGTCAGAACACTAGAGTTGATTGGCCAAATAAAGAATTTCATGGAAAAGGATCGTTGGGTGTCTATAGAGAAAATAAGTAGACAGGTTGATAATTATTCATGAGGAACGCAAAGTTTGTCCAACGGTATCCATCCTTGTCACATACTATTTGCCCAAAACGAGCATCAAGACAGAGAGTTCATCACTCTCCCTATAGTCAAGACCTTGCTACCTGTGACTAAGCTTAAGGAAAACCTTAGAGTCTGTCGTTATGAGACAATTAAGAAGATGAAAGAGGCTGCGATGAGTCATTGAAATGCTCACGCAATGAGACTTTCATGAGGCCTTCCAGAAGTTGTTCCAATGGTACAACAAGTGCATTGCAGTCGAAGGAGATTACTTCGAAGGGAACTAGAGTTTCATGCGTGTACTGTCAATAAAAGTGCTCATTCGAACAAAGTCTGGAAACTTATTGAAGGCGCCTTATACAAAAAAGTCTGGAAACATTGAAGGCGCCTTATACAAAAAAGTCTGGAAATATTGAAGGCGCCTTATACAAAAAAATCTGGAAGCATTGAAGGCACATACAAAAAAACTCTGTAAATTGAAGGCGTCTCATACAAAAAAGTCTGGAAACTTATTGAATGCGCCTCATACAAAAAAGTCTGGAAACTTATTAAAGGCGCCCCATACAAAAAAGTCTGGAAACATTCAAGGCACCTTATACAAAAAAATCTGGAAACTTATTGAATGCGCCTCATACAAAAATGTCTGGAAACATTCAAGGAACCTTATACAAAAAAGTCTGGAAACTTATTGAATGCGCTTCATACAAAAAAGTCTGGAAACTTATTGAAGGCGCCTCATACATGACTGTGCAAGATGTTTAAATTTGTTGAGGCATTCAAAGGCAAGAGGGAGCCTAAAATCATAAATGTTGATTCGAATGAAATAGACCGAAATGCACTATTCATGCAATATGCAAAATTCTCCCCTCCTCCTTTTAAGGTGAAGATAGATGGAGGCGGGTGTAGGGGAAAATGTGAAATAGTTTCAATTTTTTTGCTGGTTGCACAAAGTGATTTTTCTAAACTGATGAAGAAACGCTTCTACACAGGGGGACAGATTCAATTTCATGGTGGCGATTTTTCTGATTGGTTGTTTTCAGCAAAAAAGAAAGTAATTTAGCTTTCACTAAAAATATAATC
>NC_136520.1:40521970-40574470 GCF_053919585.1 Euprymna scolopes
TATCTTGCGGGCTTTGGGGAGTGCGGAGTCACCCTTTAATTGCCATTGCTCCCAGGTCCACTCTGACCCGGAGTGGTAGTATATGGGTTGAGTAGAAACCGGCTTGAAAACAACAAATATATTCTATTAAAACTTTTTCTTCAAAATCTTTGGATGCGGCATTAAATAACCTGAAAAGAGTCGTAGATATGTCGTAAAACAAAAACAACCAACCAGCCAACCAACCAACTAACCAACCAGCCAACCAACCAACTAACCAACTAACCAACCAACCAACAAAATTGAGTACCACCCTCACGTTTCTTCAAATATTTAAGTATATCTCTTCATGGGGCAACACTGAAAAAATGATTTTTTGACACAATGAAAAGTAGTCAGTTTATGGCTTATATCACACAGTTAATTTATTTTCCCATCCTATATTTGCATTAGCTGAGGATGAAAACGATAGAATGTCGTATTAATATTCCTCGGTGCAAGTGTTTGTATCGAAACAAAATTTCCTTCGAAAAACATAAAAAAGCCGTTGATTTCAATTTCATAAGAAACGTCTTTTATCTCATCACTGTTCAGAAAACAATATGAAACAAATATAAAAGACACAAATTTTTGGTAGTCAACATCTTCAATATAGCCTAGAGTTAACATTTTTAATATAGTCATTTTTACTTTAGAACGCATTAGGATGGAACATTTTCCATTTGATCTTTTGTAACCCCTTTTTCTGCAAAATTTCTCTTTAAGCATAGTTTTATACTTTGGCAACCCGAGTTACTTTTTTGTGTTTACGTTCACTATCCAAAACAATGTCCGGCTTTTCTTTTCACAATCCATGAAGATATGTGATTTTTGTAATAATGCAGTAACTAGCAGGACCTGTGGACATTCCACAGTGGACTCGTTCATCTATATATATAAATCCCAAATGTCTGTGAGTTTGTATGTTTGTATGTAACGCTAAAACTTTTGAAAGACACAACCAGACTTGATAAATTTGGTATCATATCGAAGCCCCGTGTCCCGGATGACAAATATCGAAATTTCACGTCAAACGGACGAGGAGAAAGGGGTAAACGTATCAGTTATCTCCAAGGGGGTCCCAAAAAAAACTGTCATTGTAATGCTTTTTATTACGTAATTCTTGAATGATCCAATGTAATTAATACGTAAAAAAAAAAAAGCTTAGTCATGTCACGTGACGTGACGTCAACGTCCACTAATGGCGAACAATTGTTAATAAAAAAATCTTTCTCCGATACTTTTGCATTTTTCTCTTCGGCTCAGTTATATCTTTTTTTTTACTTTATGCCAATGTTTCCATCGTTATTACCTGGTTAAAAATATTATTTATACAAGAGTTTTAACGAAAAATGCCAGGAAAAAATGTACGGGAATAAAAAAATTCACCTTTCAAAATATTAGACGATTATAAAAATATCGTAATATTTATGTAATGTAAAATAATTAGCCATTTTGTATATTACCACGTGACCTCATACCTCTTAAGCTGGAAGGGGGGGGGAGTAAAACCAACACCGTCTCTCTCTCTCACACTTACTCTCTCTCTCTCTCTCTCACTTTCTCTATCACCCTCTTTCTATTTTTCTATTCGTTTAAAAACGCTTAGTCATGTCACGTGACGTGACGTCACGGTTTGGTTACTATGGAAACACTTAATTTTTGTGCTGCTTCGAAAAGGAACAAAATTCAACATACACCGCTTCCTCTTCCCTCCCTCCCTCTCTCTCTCTCTCTCTCTCTCTCTCACACACACACACACACACTTTCTTCGGTGTGTTTTTGTTGTTACGTACGTATTTTTTTATATTTTTATCTCAGTAATTTTTATTATATTTAATAGCATTTTCTTTTTTTTTTTTTCATGGGAAATTATTTTTCTATTCGTTTTAAGAAAATGCTATTAAAAAATAAAAATGCGATAAATTCTGGCAACAGTTATTTATTTATGCTATTCGCAGCCGGCCGGAAGAAACGCGCATAGACATTTTGTAAACATTGTTTTTAAAAAATATAAAATAATACTTCTATTATGTTTTAAACGACTGTAATAGTTTATTTTGGAAGTATAAAAAAAAGTCCATTAATTTGAACTTAAAGCCTGTTTGAATAAAACTTATATAAAAAAAAACCGTCACTTCCGGCAAATGGCTATGTAAACAACTGGTGGCATTTTTCGAATACATCGGTAAACACTGTATGTTTTTCGAGCTGAATAAATATGTTACATTGAATAAAAACACAAAAAATATATCCAGTTGGATAGAAAAGTAACTTAACTTGCCTTTCCTAACATTTATTTGTTATATATTTGTCTTTGGACCGTCCACTAATGGCGAGTTTTTTTTTTTTTTTAAATAAAACTAATTTTAAAATTTCGATGTTAGAAAAACAGTCCATCACATGTCAATATAAAAATTCTCTTTTTGTTTGATAAAAAGAATAAACAGTTAATAGATACAACAAAAAAGTCCATTAAGTTCAACAAACTAAACTCTTATATTTATAATAAAACTCTTCGACAGTTTAAATGCTTTCAAAATCCTATGTAAGTATATCGTTTTTACTGTACACAGATTCGAAAAAGTTGTCATCAAACAAATATATGAATATGACAGAGTTGAATAAATATGTTACATTGATTAAAAACACTTCTTATTAGCATTTTCTTTTTATATGACAACGTTAATGTTCATGAATCTCTCTTTTAATCATTTTTATCGACTATCAGCCAAATAACCGGGGTCTAAAATTTGGGAAATTATTTTTCTATATTTTTCTATTCATTTAAAGAATATGCTATTAAAAAAGAAAAAGTCGATAAAAGTTAGACATAAACAGTAAAAAAATAGAAGATATTATTATTAAATAACAATAATTATTAAAAATAAATATTAACATTTACAATAATAAAATGAGTTAGTATTAAAAATAATTATTAAAATAAAAATGAGTTTATTATTAAAAATACATATTAATATTCAAATAAAATTGTTTTTATTATTAAAAATAAATATTAATATTTAAAGTAGAATAAAATGTGTTTATTATTAAAAATAAATATTAATATTTAAAATAATATAATGTGTTTATTATTACAAATAAATATTAATATTAAAATAAAATGTGTTTATTATTAAAAATAAATATTAAGGAAGGTCAACAGGTGGAGGAAAAATAGTCAATGCAGGTCATACCACCTGACCAGCTAAAATCGCCTTTTTATATAAGGCACACAGTCAGACTATTTGCCTTGAGGGCGGGCTAAGCCCTCCTACCCCCCCCCCATCTGGGGAGTGGTTTTTTTTTTCACAAAAAAGGTACTTTTTACGAATGGGTATCCAAGAAAATTACAGTATTTTGTCAGAAATTAAGATTTTCATTGACCACTCTCAATACTATCAGAAATGAACAAAGTTAATTAAACAGTCTACACAATATAAACTAACTGTTTTGTTGGCTTTTTATTCTAACTCCAAACTAACCCATAACTACATTTTTCTTTTATTTTGCAAATTTGATTTCCTTTAGTTTATATTGTGTAGCTGAATCAGAAATTGATTTATCTTTTGTCATTTGTAGTTAACATGCTATCAGCGCAATTACTACAGTGTAATCACACATGATCTACCAAAATAAAAACACTTCAGATAAAGTCTTAAATAGAATTCAGTTCCTTACATGACATCTGATGAAGTCAGTACAAACGTTACAAACTAATACTTGAAAAACAATTTGACATTTACTGTACTACAATATCACATTTGTATAGAAGTAGAAATCTGGATACCTATTCTGATACCTAATAAAAGAAAGGACACTCTTTGGGGCGGATTTTGATGATAACAAGTCACTAATTAGAAATTATAATAAACATTGAAATAATTTAAGAATTTTACCAAAATAAAATTACTTGGTAATCACCCAATTTCTGCCACAAAATTTTATTTGGCAAAACTCATAAGCATAAAATATATATTTTCTAATTTCATCTTTTTTTTTTTACATAATCTGGTTTGATGTTTTCCTAAATATTCAAATCACTATATTTTGCTGCTTAATATTAAATACAGCAAATGAGTTATTTTTATGCATCAAACAATTACATTTTCTCATTCATCCAAACTAATCACTGAACATCAATTTCATATGGTCTTCACTAAAATATTACTGTGCTTGATGTCATCAAGTAGAGCGGATCATTTTTTTTTACATTTGTTTACACATTTTTTACAAATGTTTTTGAGAGTCCATACAAAGTTATAAGTGTTCAACATTTTTTTTCATTTGAATATATTTTGTCTAAGATTCTTAGCCTATGTCATTGCATACCAATTTGTTTCTTGAAAGTTAAGTTCACTGTAAAAACATCTGATACACCAAAATCCCTGATACCTGTTTCTTATAAGCGCCAAATAACTATCACTATTTCGATTTGTGTTTCATGAGAACAATTCAATATTGATACATTATAAGAAACATTTCCAGTGCTTTTCTCTTTTTAGCAATAGTTGGTTGATAATTAGAGGACACAACTAACCCTATACTATGCTTTACTTTGTTTTGTATATATATTTTGTATTGTGTGAAATTAACAAAGATTCATATGCAGGAATCTGTTGATACATTCCAAGAATCCCAATGCGACCAACAAACTTGAAAGACTACAATTTCTTTTTACTATGACCAATAAGAAAGCTCAAGGACTAAGTTGTTGGACTCATCCTGATCACCATTTTAAATTATTGTTAACAGTAAGTTTAACATTTTAAGTACAGAATAATATTCCTTTTGATATTTATAAATTACTATTTTCTGTGACAGATGTTACTTTTTCAATATTGATTGTACCCTCTTTTGTGTTTTTAAATTTTGCATACAATAATATTAAGCACACCATACCAAGACCACTATTTGAGCATCTAATAAACTGCCTACCAAGACCAATGTTTTCAAGTGACAATGGAGAGTATTCATGTTATGTTTCACATTTTTATGTTTTGAAATATTTTGCTGCTTAATATCAAATTCAGCAGATGTTTACTTTGTTTTGTGTATATACTTTATATTAGGTAGAATAAACAAAACTTAATTTCGCTACCATCATTATTTGTAGTGACATGCACTGTTAACATAAATAAAATCACTGGTGACAATCCCTGATACCTGTTTCGTATAAGCACCAAATAACTATGATAATGTGTTATTGTTGATACATTATAATAAACATTTCCATTGACTGGTCGTTTGCTTAGCTTAGGTTTACATCATTTTTTCACAATGTTTCTCTACTTGCTTTCAGCATGAGAGCAGATCATATTCTGCACATGTTTCATGCATATCACAAAAACTTATAATATTTGATCAACATTTGACTAACAATTTTACAAAAAAGACCTACCACCTTAAGGGGGGTAAAGGTAAGGCTCCCCACATAACCATAAAAGAAAGCCGCCCCCCCCCATACAGTGGGAAAGAGCTCCCTTCCCATTCTGGGGCAGAGAAGGGGCAAGGAAAACTCTTAAACATAAATGGTCAACGGAGGGTATACACCCTGGGAAACTAAAAGTCTATATGGAATCTGCATAAATTAAAATATCCTGTTTAAGCGTATTGTATGACAGGGAGGGAAGGTCAACAGGTGGAAGAAAAATGGTCTACGCAGAGCATACCGCCTGACAAGCTAAAATCGCCTTTTTATATACGGCAGACAATCAGACTCTGATTGCCTGGACGGCGGGCTGAGCAATGAATGTGGAAGCCGGGGAACTTCTCTCAGAAGGAGGATGGGAGGCCCAGGGAGCCTTCGCTCTCCTCCTAAGAGAGGGATATCCTCTTACTCCCTTTGGAAAGAGATCAACCTTACACAAAACAAAAAATATGGGAAGAGAAGCCTTCCCGGGCCCCCCTCCCCCTTCTGGGAGGAGAAGTTCCCTGGCTCCAACGTTTTTTTTGGGGGGGGGGCCTAAGCCTGTCCTCCAGGCAACCAAATGAAAAAGAAATTTACCCATCCCACCTTTGTAGGAAGTGTGCTCAGCCCACCTTCTGAGCCACTGTGAAAGTTTCCTTCCACCAAAAGGGAAGGGAACGAGGAAGGAAAAGTCTCTGAGAATCTTCATGCAATTTCTTTGACAAAGAAACTGTTTTCACTTGATTCCACACAAAATTTTTATTGCTTTTTCATCTATTGTCTTATATTAGGATTTCTTTATGCATGTTATTTTATTTAAGAGTACTAAATAGCTTTTCAGTTTCTTGAGACTCTTTCAACTGTCTGGATTCTGCAGCAACGTTGTGGAGTGATATGTAAAACATAAATTGGTACTTTATAACAATAGGTATGTAGAATTCTAACTCGCCAGTGTTGATCGTTTCAATTATTTACAAATTCACCAGGTCCTGGATATGACCATAAACTGTATCCAAACATGGGGCTTTGTGAAGTGTGAAGCCACCATTTAATTGCTATTGCTACCAGGTCCACTCTGATCTGGAGTAGTAGTACCTGTTAGGGTCCCAATTATGAGTTAAATAGAAACCAACATTAAATAAACAAATATATTCTAGGAAAAAAAAATGTCACTAGATTGGGCATGATATAGTGTTGATATGTCATAAAACAAAATGAACCAACAAATTCACCAATCGACACAATATCAACAAATGTATCTTTCTTTTCCTTATTCTGTGCTTATTTCTTGGTACTAAGCTTATCATTAACTAACCCTGACATTTCTTTTACTTTGTTTTGTGTATATATTTTATTTTGTGTAGAATAACCAAAAAGACATTTAGCTACCACATTTGCAGCGAAATGTTAGCATACATAAAATCACTGGTGACAACCCATGATGTTTTTTCTTATGAACACGAAATAACCAACACGCTTTCCATTGGTTTTTCATGATAACAATTTAATATTGATAAATTATAATAAACATGTCCATTACTTTTCTTTTTTTATCAATAAATATACTTGGTTGATAATTAGAGAACACAATGTTTATTGTAATAAAACTTGTGATCTATAACATCCAATTCTAAAAATTAAACTTTCCTTTCTCAATTGAAACAAACAACATACCCCACACTATGTTCCTAAAAATGAGGATTTTACTATTGCGTTTACATAATTTTTTAGCTATGTTTCTCTTACTTTCAGCATGAGATCATTTTCTACACGTGTTTCATGCATACCACACAAACATTTTACCTCTGACATTTTTAATTTTTTTCCAATTTCCTTTCACCATGAACATTATCATTAGTACAGTTTTCATTTAAAATGAAGCTGTACATGGTTACTATTACTTGGAAAGCAGATCTAAAAAAAAAAAAAAATATCTGTTTTCACTTTGAAAATTTACGATTTATAGATCTCGGATTTGGCCCTTCTTCACCTTTTATCTTACATTTGTAAATATTGTATATATAAACTTTTTTCTTATTTCTCCAATGTTATTTCATTCATGCAATTTCATAATCCACCAACATTGTATAAGATTCAATTCCATTTGACACTTGAAAACAACTTTTTATATAGTAAACAGCATTTATTTCTTTTCAGACATATTCTTATTTTATTTTATTTCCAGTACTATGTTTTATTTCATTTTGTGGACACTCATTTAACTCTCTGGGATGCTGCAGGGAACATGTAGAGTGATATATCAAACAAGAAGTGGTACTTTATGACAATAGGTATCTAGGATTTACACATACCAGTGTTGATAGTTGGAAATATTTACAGACTAACATTTTACACAATATAAACACATGTACCTTTTTTTTCTTTTCCTTTGCTTATTTCTCGAACCTAAACTTATCATTAACTAACCCGTAACTTTGTTTACTTTGTTTTGCGTATATATTTTATATTGGGTAGAATTAACAAAACTTAATTTCGCTACCATCATTATTTTTAGTGACATGCACTGTTAACATCAATAAAATCACTGGTGACAATACTTGATACCTGTTTCGTATAAGCACCAAATAACTATCACTATTTCGATTTGCTTTTTCATGATAATATGTTCATCTTGATACATTATAATAAACATTTCCATTCACTGGTCGTTTGCTTAGCTTAGCTTTACATCATTTTTTCACAATGTTTCTCTACTTGCTTTCAGCATGAGAGCAGATCATATTCTAAACGTTTCATGCATATCACACAAACTTATAATATTTGATCAACATTTGACTAACAATTTTTTGCCAATTTCCTTCAACATTCTCATTACCATTACTACAGTTTACATTTTGTCGTTAAAATGAAGCTGTACATGTTTCCTATTACTTGGAAACCAGATTTGTAAAAATCCCATTTTTTTTTTCACTCTGAGAATTTTCATTATATTTCTTGGACAAACGATTTATTTTCAATGAACTTCAGCACATGATTGTTACTGCTTTTTCCCCTTTTGTCTTATATTTGTTTTTCTTCATGCCAAATCTTTTATATATCAATTTTTTGCTAATTTCTTAAATTTTATTTCTTTAATTCTTAGTCCACCAATATAGTATAAGTTTCAATTGCATTGAACGCAATGTTTTAGATAGTAAACATCAGCATATTTCACTTTTCAAGCACTTTTTCATTTTATTTCAAATACTATGTTTTATTTCATTTTGTTGACACTCATTTACCCCTCTGGGGTGCTACAAGGAACATGTAGATTGATATACCAAACATGAATTGGTGCTTTATAACAATAGGTATCTATAATTTTGCTTAATTCTCTAACCTAAACTTATCATTAACTAACCGAAAATTATGTTTTAGTTTTGTGTATATATTTTATATTGTGAAGAATAAACAAAAATTCATTTCACCACCACATTTGCACTGTTAGCATACACAAATATCACTGGTTACAATCATTGGTAGCTGTTTTTTAAAAACACCAAATAACATTCACGCTTTCCATTGGTTTTTCATGATAACAATTTAATATTGATAAATTATAATAAACATGTCCATTACATTCTCTTTTTATCAATAAATATACTTGGTTGATAATTAGAGAACACAATGTTTATTGTAATAAAACTTGTGATCTATAACATCAAATTGTATAAATTAAAGTTTCCTTTCTCAATTGAAACAAACAACATATCCCACACTAAAAATGAGGATTTTACTATTGCCTTTTAGATCATTTTTTAACAATGTTTCTCTTCTTACTTTCAGCATCAGAAAATATAATTTTCTACACGTGTTTCATGCATACCACACAAACGTATATGTGACCAACATTTTACCTCTGATACATTTTTTTCCAATTTCCTTTCACCATTGTCATTATCATTAGTACAGTTTTCGTTTTGTCTTTAAAATGAAGTTGTACATGTTTCTTAATACTTCGAAACCAAATATATCAAAAAATAATTTTTTTCACTTACAAAATTTTCATGATATTTCTTTGACAATCATATTTGTTTTTAATTGAATTCAGCATATGATTCTTACTGCTTTATCACCTTTTATCTTATATTTCTTTTTCTTCATGCCAAATATTTTAAATATCAATTTTTTGCTCATTTCTTAAATTGAATTAAAAAAATGGATTTTTTTATTCCACCAATATTGTATAAGGCTCAATTCCATTGAACACAGTGTTTTATATAGTAAACATCAGCATTTGTTTCTATTTTATTTCAAATACTGTTTCATTTCACTTTCTCGATAATCATTTACATCTTTGGGGTGCAACAGGGAACATGTAGAGTGATATATCAAACATGAATTGGAACTTTATAACAATAGGTATCTAGAATTTCCACATACCAGTGTGGATAGTTTTAAATATTTACAAACTTACAATTTACACACTATAAACAAATGTATCTTTTTTTCTTTTCTTTGCTTATTTCTCGAACCTAAACTTATCATTAACTAAACCTAAACTTTGTTTACTGCATTTTGTGTATATATTTTATAATGGGTGAAATAAACAAAACTTAATTTGGCTAATATCATTTGTAGTGGCATGCACTATTGACATATATAAAATCACAGGTGACAATCCTTGATTCCAGTTTCGTATAAGCACAAAATATCTATCATTATTTCGATTTGTTGTTCATGATAAAAATTTAATATTGATACATTGTAATAAACATTTCCATTGCTTTTATCTTTTTATCAATACATATACTTGGTTGATAATTAGAGGACACAACTAACCCTATACTTTGCTTTACTTTGTTTTGTATATATATTTTGTATTGTGTGGAATTAACAAAGATTCATATGCAGGAATCTGTTGATACATTCCAATAATCCCAATGCGACCAACAAACTTGAAAGACTACAATTTCTTTTTACTATGACCAATAAGAAAGCTCAAGGACTAAGTTGTTGGACTCATCCTGATCACCATTTTAAATTATTGTTAACAGTAAGTTTAACATTTTAAGTACAGAATAATATTTCTTTTGACATTTATAAATTACTATTTTCTGTGACAGATGTTACTTTTTCAATATTGATTGTACCCTCTTTTGTGTTTTTAAATTTTGCATACAATAATATTAAGCACACCATACCAAGACCACAATTTCAGTATCTAATAAACTTCCTACCAAGGTCAATGTTTTCAAGTGACAACGGAGAGTATTCATGTTATGTTTCACATTTTTATGTTTTGAAATATTTTGCTGCTTAATATCAAATTCAGCAGATGAGTTCTTTCTTATGCATCAAACAATTACATTTTCTGATATTCATTCAAACTAATTATTGAAAATCAATTTCATATTTTCTTTACTAAAATATTACTATGCTTGATTTCATCAAGTGGTGCGAATCTGTTTTTTACACTAACAATGTGCACATTTTTTGAAGAATAAAGTTTTTTTTTTTTAAGGTGGTGAAGGTGATCCGGGGAGTTTTTTTTGTTTTTTTTTTTCCAAAAAAGGTACTTTTTACGAATGGGTATCCAAGAAACATTCAGTATTTTGTCGGAAATTAAGATTTTCATTGACAACTCTCAATACTATCAGAAATGACCAATCTACACAATACAAACTAACTGTTTTGTTGGCTTTTTATTCTAACTCCAAACTAACCCATAACTACATATTGCTTTTATTTTGCAAATTTGATTTCCTTTAGTTTATATTGTGTAGCTGAATCAGAAATTGATTTAACTTTTGTCATTTGTAATTAACATGCTTTCAGCGCAATTACTACAGTGTAATCACACATGATATACCAAAATAAAAACACTTCAGATAAAGTCTTCTTACATAGAATTCAGTTTCTTACATGACATCTGATGAAGTCAGTACAAACGTTACAAACTAATACTTGAAAAACAATTTGACATTTACTGTACTACAATATCATATTTGTATAGAAGTAGAAATCTGGATACCTATTCTGATACCTAATAAAAGAAAGGACACTCTTTGGGGCGGATTTTGATGATAACAAGTCACTAATAAGAAATTATAATAAACATTGAAATAATTTAAGAATTTTACCAAAATAAAATTGCATGGTAATCACCCAATTTCTGCCACAAAATTTTGATTGGCAAAACTCATAAACAGAAAATATATATTTTCTAATTTCATCTTTTTTTTTTACATAATCTGATTTGATGTTTTCCTAAATATTCAAATCACTATTTTTTTGCTGCTTAATATCAAATACAGCAAATGAGTTATTTTTTATGCATCAAACAATTACATTTTCTCATTCATCCAAACTAATCACTGAACATCAATTTCATATTTTCTTCACTAAAATATTACTGTGCTTGATGTCATCAAGTAGAGCGGATCATTTTTTTTTCATTTGTTCACACATTTTTCCAATTTATATATATTTTGTCTAAGATTCCTAGCCTATGTCATTGCATACCAATCTGTTTATTAAAAGTTAAGGTTCACTGTAAACACATACGTTACACCAAAATAAAAACGCTTCAGATAATGTCTTGATATTCAATTAAGTTTCTCACATGACATCTTATGAAGTTAGTAGAAATGTTACAGACTTTTGAATCTCAAACACTTTCAATACTGTGCACTGATATTTTCTTTTTTGGAATATAAGCACATTCATGATTTTTTTTACAAACGCCAACAAATGTCACATTTTGTAGCAATGTACTGAAACAATTATAAAAATAGGTATCTAGGAAAAGGCCACTACATATGTTATAAATTCCAAATTTCCACAACCTGGCAAATACTGGTACACGCTAGCAAATTTAGATTTGTAATTACAGAATATGATTCTAATTTTTTCCTTTGCTCTTTATTCTAACACTACACTAAGTTTACTGTTTTATTTCGCTACAGTTGATATTGTGTAGAACAATAAGAAAATCATAGTGAACAATGCATTCAACAAAATTTCACACACATTTCTAGATACCTATATCTAATAAGTTCAAAAGAAAGGACACACTTAGGGAGGTATTTTGGTGGTCAAGTCACTAAATAGAGATTAGCTGGTTTCCCGGCATAGCCCAAGATGTAATAAAGATTGACTGAAATACATGTTCTAGCTGGTTTCTAGGCGTTGCCAGGGATGTAATATAGACACATTATGTTGTATATTACCTGTTCTCTTCTCCCTAAGGTAAAACAATTTCATGTACATGCTGTAAATTACCTACACTAGGGATAAAACATGAACAATACCAGTCCTAGGGTAGATAAAACAAATAATACATAGAGATGAAAGATTCCTCTCCCCTAAGAATAAAACATATATTCAATATCTGCTTTTGTTTTTTCATTGTTTATACGGTCCCGAGCAACGCCGGGTAGCCCTGCTAGTCTATATATATAAATCCCAAATGTCTGTGAGTTTGTATGTTTGTATGTAACGCTAAAACTTTTGAAAGACACAACCAGACTTGATAAATTTGGTATCATATCGAAGCCCCGTGTCCCGGATGACAAATATCGAAATTTCACGTCAAACGGACGAGGAGAAAGGGGTAAACGTATCAGTTATCTCCAAGGGGGTCCCAAAAAAAACTGTCATTGTAATGCTTTTTATTACGTAATTCTTGAATGATCCAATGTAATTAATACGTAAAAAAAAAAAACTCTTAGTCATGTCACGTGACGTGACGTCAACGTCCACTAATGGCGAACAATTGTTAATAAAAAAATCTTTCTCCGATACTTTTGCATTTTTCTCTTCGGCTCAGTTATATCTTTTTTTTTACTTTATGCCAATGTTTCCATCGTTATTACCTGGTTAAAAATATTATTTATACAAGAGTTTTAACGAAAAATGTCAGGAAAAAATGTACGGGAATAAAAAAATTCACCTTTCAAAATATTAGACGATTATAAAAATATCGTAATATTTATGTAATGTAAAATAATTAGCCATTTTGTATATTACCACGTGACCTCATACCTCTTAAGCTGGAAGGGGGGGGGGAGTAAAACCAACACCGTCTCTCTCTCTCACACTTACTCTCTCTCTCTCTCTCTCTCACTTTCTCTATCACCCTCTTTCTATTTTTCTATTCGTTTAAAAACACTTAGTCATGTCACGTGACGTGACGTCAACGTTCAGTGTGCACCGGTTTGGTTACTATGGAAACACTTAATTTTTGTGCTGCTTCGAAAAGGAACAAAATTCAACATACACCGCTTCCTCTTCCCTCCCTCTCTCTCTCTCTCTCACACACACACACACACTTTCTTCGGTGTGTTTTTGATGTTACGTACGTATTTTTTATATTTTTATCTCAGTAATTTTTATTATATTTAATAGCATTTTCTTTTTTTTTTTTTCATGGGAAATTATTTTTCTATTCGTTTTAAGAAAATGCTATTAAAAAAATGCTATTAAAAAATAAAAATGCGATAAATTCTGGCAACAGTTATTTATTTATGCTATTCGCAGCCGGCCGGAAGAAACGCGCTTAGACATTTTGTAAACATTGTTTTTAAAAAATAAAAAATAATACTTCTATTATGTTTTAAACGACTGTAATAGTTTATTTTGGAAGTATATTTCATAAGGAAAATAAACAACCCACTTTAAAAACAGAAATTACGAGTTTTATATATTTTATTCGCAGTTTTTTTTTGGGGGGTAGTCCAGTGTAACAGTTTGTTGAAAAAGTGTAGAATTCAATTAAAAAAACAACACCGTCTTTTTTTTTTTTTTTAAATAAAACTAAAAACTTTATTTTTAAAATTTCGATGTTTGACAAACAGTCCATTATGTCTGTAACAGTTTGTTGAAAAAGTGTAGAATTCAATTAAAAAAACAACACCGTCTTTTTTTTTTTTTTTAAATAAAACTAATTTTAAAATTTCGATGTTCGAAAAAGAGTCCATAAAGAATAAAACAGTTGTTAAATACAAAAAAAAGTCCATTAATTTGAACTTAAAGCCTGTTTGAATAAAACTTATATAAAAAAAAACCGTCACTTCCGGCAAATGGCTATGTAAACAACTGGTGGCATTTTTCGAATACATCGGTAAACACTGTATGTTTTTCGAGCTGAATAAATATGTTACATTGAATAAAAACACAAAAAATATATCCAGTTGGATAGAAAAGTAACTTATCTTGCCTTTCCTCACATTTATTTGTTATATATTTGTCTTTTGACCGTCCACTAATGGCGAGTTTTTTTTTTTTTTTAAATAAAACTAATTTTAAAATTTCGATGTTAGAAAAACAGTCCATCACATGTCAATATAAAAATTCTCTTTTTGTTTGATAAAAAGAATAAACAGTTAATAGATACAACAAAAAAGTCCATTAAGTTCAACAAACTAAACTCTTTTATTTATAATAAAACTCTTCGACAGTTTAAATGCTTTCAAAATCCTATGTAAGTATATCGTTTTTACTGTACACAGATTCGAAAAAGTTGTCATCAAACAAATATATGACAGAGTTGAATAAATATGTTACATTGATTAAAAACACTTCTTATTAGCATTTTCTTTTTATATGACAACGTTAATGTTCATGAATCTCTCTTTTAATCATTTTTATCGACTATCAGCCAAATAACCGGGGTCTAAAATTTGGGAAATTATTTTTCTATTCATTTAAAGAATATGCTATTAAAAAAGAAAAAGTCGATAAAAGTTAGACATAAACAGTAAAAAAATAGAAGATATTATTATTAAATAACAATAATTATTAAAAATAAATATTAACATTTACAATAATAAAATGAGTTAGTATTAAAAATAATTATTAAAATAAAAATGAGTTTATTATTAAAAATACATATTAATATTCAAATAAAATTGTTTTTATTATTAAAAATAAATATTAATATTTAAAGTAGAATAAAATGTGTTTATTATTATAAATAAATATTAATATTTAAAATAATATGTGTTTATTATTAAAAATAAATATTAATATTTAAAATAATATAATGTGTTTATTATTACAAATAAATATTAATATTAAAATAAAATGTGTTTATTATTAAAAATAAATATTAAGGAAGGTCAACAGGTGGAGGAAAAATAGTCAATGCAGGTCATACCACCTGACCAGCTAAAATCGCCTTTTTATATAAGGCAGACAGTCAGACTATTTGCCTTGAGGGCGGGCTAAGCCCTCCTACCCCCCCCCCCCCCAAAGCTGAGAGCTGGGGAAACTTCTCTCAGAAGGGGTATGGGAGGACAGGGAGACCTTCCCTCTTTCAACTAAGAGATAGATATCCTTTTGTATGGTTGATTGACCCCCCCCCCTGTCGGTTCCGCTTACTCCATTCAGAAAGAGATCAACCTTACATAAAAAAAAAAAAAATATGGGGACAGGGAAGCCTTCCCGGGCCCCCTTTCTGGGAGGAGAAGTTCCCCGGCTCCTACCTTTTTGGGAGTGCTCAGCCCGCCCTCCAGTCAACAACAATATTTGAAGAATAAAGATATTTTTGTTTTTGTGTTTTAGGTGGTGAAGGTGATCTGGGGAGTGTTTTTTTTTTCACAAAAAAGGTACTTTTTACGAATGGGTATCCAAGAAAATTACAGTATTTTGTCAGAAATTAAGGTTTACATTGACCACTCTCAATACTATCAGAAATGAACAAAGTTAATTAAACAGTCTACACAATATAAACTAACTGTTTTGTTGGCTTTTTATTCTAACTCCAAACTAACCCATAACTACATTTTTCTTTTATTTTGCAAATTTTATTTCCTTTAGTTTATATTGTGTAGCTGAATCAGAAATTGATTTATCTTTTGTCACCAAAATAAAATTACTTGGTAATCACCCAATTTCTGCCACAAAATTTTAATTGGCAAAACTCATAAGCATAAAATATATATTTTCTAATTTCATCTTTTTTTTTTTACATAATCTGGTTTGATGTTTTCCTAAATATTCAAATCACTATATTTTGCTGCTTAATATTAAATACAGCAAATGAGTTATTTTTATGCATCAAACAATTACATTTTCTCATTCATCCAAACTAATCACTGAACATCAATTTCATATTTTCTTCACTAAAATATTACTATGCTTGATGTCATCAAGTAGAGCGGATCATTTTTTTTTACATTTGTTTACACATTTTTTACAAATGTTTTTGAGAGTCCATACAAAGTTATAAGTGTTCAACATTTTTTTTCATTTGAATATATTTTGTCTAAGATTCTTAGCCTATGTCATTGCATACCAATTTGTTTCTTGAAAGTTAAGTTCACTGTAAAAACATCTGATACACCAAAATCCCTGATACCTGTTTCTTATAAGCGCCAAATAACTATCACTATTTCGATTTGTGTTTCATGAGAACAATTCAATATTGATACATTATAAGAAACATTTCCAGTGCTTTTCTCTTTTTAGCAATAGTTGGTTGATAATTAGAGGACACAACTAACCCTATACTATGCTTTACTTTGTTTTGTATATATATTTTGTATTGTGTGGAATTAACAAAGATTCATATGCAGGAATCTGTTGATACATTCCAAGAATCCCAATGCGACCAACAAACTTGAAAGATTACAAATTCTTTTTACTATGACCAATAAGAAAGCTCAAGGACTAAGTTGTTGGACTCATCCTGATCACCATTTTAAATTATTGTTAACAGTAAGTTTAACATTTTAAGTACAGAATAATATTCCTTTTGATATTTATAAATTACTATTTTCTGTGACAGATGTTACTTTTTCAATATTGATTGTACCCTCTTTTGTGTTTTTAAATTTTGCATACAATAATATTAAGCACACCATACCAAGACCACTATTTGAGCATCTAATAAACTGCCTACCAAGACCAATGTTTTCAAGTGACAATGGAGAGTATTCATGTTATGTTTCACATTTTTATGTTTTGAAATATTTTGCTGCTTAATATCAAATTCAGCAGATGTTTACTTTGTTTTGTGTATATACTTTATATTAGGTAGAATAAACAAAACTTAATTTCGCTACCATCATTATTTGTAGTGACATGCACTGTTAACATAAATAAAATCAATGGTGACAATCCCTGATACCTGTTTCGTATAAGCACCAAATAACTATGATAATGTGTTATTGTTGATACATTATAATAAACATTTCCATTGACTGGTCGTTTGCTTAGCTTAGGTTTACATCATTTTTTCACAATGTTTCTCTACTTGCTTTCAGCATGAGAGCAGATCATATTCTGCACATGTTTCATGCATATCACAAAAACTTATAATATTTGATCAACATTTGACTAACAATTTTACAAAAAAGACCTACCACCTTAAGGGGGGTAAAGGTAAGGCTCCCCACATAACCATAAAAGAAAGCCGCCCCCCCCATACAGTGGGAAAGAGCTCCCTTCCCATTCTGGGGCAGAGAAGGGGCAAGGAAAACTCTTAAACATAAATGGTCAACGGAGGGTATACACCCTGGGAAACTAAAAGTCTATATGGAATCTGCATAAATTAAAATATCCTGTTTAAGCGTATTGTATGACAGGGAGGGAAGGTCAACAGGTGGAAGAAAAATGGTCTAGGCAGAGCATACCGCCTGACAAGCTAAAATCGCCTTTTTATATACGGCAGACAATCAGACTCTGATTGCCTGGACGGCGGGCTGAGCAATGAATGTGGAAGCCGGGGAACTTCTCTCTGAAGGAGGATGGGAGGCCCAGGGAGCCTTCGGTCTCCTCCTAAGAGAGGGATATCCTCTTACTCCCTTTGGAAAGAGATCAACCTTACACAAAACAAAAAATATGGGAAGAGAAGCCTTCCCGGGCCCCCCCTCCCCCTTCTGGGAGGAGAAGTTCCCTGGCTCCAACCTTTTTTTTTGGGGGGGGGGCCTAAGCCTGTCCTCCAGGCAACCAAATGAAAAAGAAATTTACCCATCCCACCTTTGTAGGAAGTGTGCTCAGCCCACCTTCTGAGCCACTGTGAAAGTTTCCTTCCACCAAAAGGGAAGGGAACGAGGAAGGAAAAGTCTCTGAGAATCTTCATGCAATTTCTTTGACAAAGAAACTGTTTTCACTTGATTCCACACAAAATTTTTATTGCTTTTTCATCTATTGTCTTATATTAGGATTTCTTTAAGCATGTTATTTTATTTAAGAGTACTAAATAGCTTTTCAGTTTCTTGAGACTCTTTCAACTGTCTGGATTCTGCAGCAACGTTGTGGAGTGATATGTAAAACATAAATTGGTACTATATAACAATAGGTATGTAGAATTCTAACTCGCCAGTGTTGATCGTTTCAATTATTTACAAATTCACCAGGTCCTAGATATGACCATAAACTGTATCCAAACATGGGGCTTTGTGAAGTGTGAAGCCACCATTTAATTGCTATTAATTATTATTACTGTTAAAAACTCAAGAAATATCCGAAAATATGTCAACCTTACAAAAAAGAACTACCACCTTAAGTGGAGTAGAGGTAAGGCTCCCCCACATAACCATAAAAGAAAGCCGCCCCCCCCCCTACAGGGGGAAAGAGCTCCCCTCCCATTCCAGGGTAGGGAAGGAGTAAGGAAAACTCTTAAACATAAATGGTCAACGAAGGGTATACACCCTGGGAAGCTAAAAGAGCCTTTTTATACAGCTCATCTGATGGCAAAACTTAAAAAGATAAAGAGATCAATAGCTATAGCCAGCCGGTCTCATGAACACAGGTTTACACTCCATCCAAGTTCAGTTGAGGCCTCTATTTCCTCCGTGCGAATAAGGTCCTGACCCCTCCCCAAGTGCGGGGAGTTTGCCCGACTCCACTCCGGGCACACTTAACAAGAAAACTACCCCCTCCCTAATGCAGGAGAGAGAATGCTCACTGCTTGATCTCCTTCTTTGGTTGGATGACTGCCACCTCCCCATAGCGAGGGGTAAAAAAAAAAAGCAAATCACCCCTTCAGCCCTTCCCTGCATAGCACGGCTCCCTCCTTCAGGGAGGGAAGGTCAATAGGTGGAGGAAAAATAGTCAACGCAGGGCATACCGCCTGAGAAGCTAAAATCGCCTTTTTATATACGGCAGACAGTCAGACTCTATTTGCCTTGAGGGCGGGCTAAGCCCCTCCCCCAAATTTGAGAGCCGGAGAAACTTCTCCTCTCAGAAGCTGGAGGGGAGGCCAGGGAGCCTTCCCTCTTTCAACTAAGAGACGGATATATATGTATCTTTCTTTTCTTTGCTTATTTCTTGGTACTAAGGATTTCTGTATGCATGTTATTTTATTTAAGAGTACTAAATAGCTTTTCAGTTTCTTGAGACTCTTTCACCTGTCTGGATTCTGCAGCAACGTTGTGGAGTGATATGTAAAACATAAATTGGTACTTTATAACAATAGGTATGTAGAATTCTAACTCGCCAGTGTTGATCGCTTCGATTATTTACAAATTCACCAGGTCCTGGATATGACCATAAACTGTATCCAAACGTGGGGCTTTGTGAAGTGTGAAGCCACCATTTAATTGCTATTGCTACCAGGTCCACTCTGATCTAGAGTGGTAGTACCTGTTAGGGTCCCAATTATGAGTTAAATAGAAACCAACATTAAATAAACAAATATATTCAAGGAAAAAAATGTCACTGGATTTGGCATGAAATAACCTGATATAGTGTTGATATGTCATAAAACAAAATGAACCAACAAATTCACCAATCGACACATTATCAACAAATGTATCTTTCTTTTCCTTTTTCTATGCTTATTTCTTGGTTCTAAGCTTATCATTAACAAACCCTGACATTTCTTTTACTTTGTTTTGTGTATATATTTTATTTTGTGTAGAATTAAAAAAAAAAAAAAAAAAAATTACATTTCGCTACCACATTTGCAGCGAAATGTTAGCATAAATAAAATCACTGGTGACAACCCATGATGTTTTTTCTAATGAACACCAATTAACCAACACGCTTTCCATTGGTTTTTCATAACAATTTAATATTGATAAATTATAATAAACATTTCCATTACTTTTCTCTTTTTATCAATAAATATACTTGGTTGATAATTAGAGGACACAATGTTTATTGTAATAAAACTTGTGATCTATAACATCCAATTCTAACAATTAAACTTTCCTTTCTCAATTGAAACAAACAACATACCCCACACTATGTTCCTAAAAATGAGGATTTTACTATTGCGTTTACATAATTTTTTAGCTATGTTTCTCTTACTTTCAGCATGAGAAAATATAATTTTCTACATGTGTTTCATGCATAACACACAAACGTATATGTGACCAACATTTTACCTCTGATATTTTTCCAAAAACACCAAATAACATTCACGCTTTCCATTGGTTTTTCATAATAACAATTTAATATTTATAATTTATAATAAACATGTCCATTCATTTTCTCTTTTTATCAATAAATATGCTTGGTTGATAATTAGAGGACTAAAATCAGATTTGTAAAAATTTCATTTTTTTTTTTTTCACTCTGAGAATTTTCTTTTTATTTCTTTGACAAACTATTTTTTTCAATTGACTTCAGCACATGATTGTTATTGCTTCTTCCCCTTTTGTCTTATATTTTTTTTCTTCATGCCAAAGATTTTATATATCAAATTTTTTCTCATTTCTTACATTTTATTTCTTTAATTCATAGTCCGCCAATATAGTATTAGTTTCAATTCCATTGAACACAATGTTTTATATAGTAAACATCAGCATATTTCACTTTTCAAGTATTTTTTTATTTTATTTCAAATACTATGTTTTATTTCATTTTGTTGACACTCATTTACCTCTCTGGGGTGCTACAAGGAACATGTAGAGTGATATATCAAACATGAATTGGTACTTTATAACAATAGGTATCTAGCATTTTCAGATAGCAATGTGGATAGTTTTCAACATGTATACACTTAAAATCTCATAATATAAAGAAATGTATCTTTTTTTTTCTTTTCCTTTGCTTATTTCTCTAACCTAAACATATCATTAACTAACCATAAACTTTGTTTTAGTTTTATATATCTATTTTATATTGAAGAATACACAAAAATCAATTTCACTACCACATTTACAATGTTAGCATACACAAAAATCACTGGTTACAATCATTGATAGCTGTTTCTTATAAGCACCAAATATCTATCACAATTTCGAATTGTTTTTCATGATAACAATTCAATATTGATACATTATAAGAAACATTTTCGTTGCTTTTCTCTTTTTATAAATACAAATAATATTAAGCACACCATACCAAGCCCACTGTTTCAGCATCTAATAAACTGCCTACCAAGATCAATGTTTTCAAGTGACAATGGAGAGTATTCATGTTATGTTTCACATTTTTATGTTTTGATATATTTTGCTGCTTAATATCAAATTCAGCAGATGAGTTCTTTCTTATGCATCAAACAATTACATTTTCTGATATTCATTCAAGCTAATTACTGAAAATCAATTACATATTTTCTTTACTAAAATAATACTGTGCTTGATTTCATCAAGTGGTGCAGATCTGTTTTTACACTAACAATGTGCACATTTTTTGAAGAATAAAGTTATTTTTTGTTTTTATTTTTAAGGTGGTGAAGGTGATCCGGGGAGTGTTTTTTTTTTTTTTTTTTTTTTTTTTTTTTTTCAAAAAAGGTACTTTTTACGAATGGGTATCCAAGAAACGTTCAGTATTTTGTCATAAATTAAGATTTTCTTTGACCACTATCAATACTATCAGAAATGAACAATCTACACAATACAAACTAACGGTTTTGTTGCCTTTTTATTATAACTCCAAACTAACCCATAACTACATTTTTCTTTTATTTTGCAAATTTGATTTCCTTTAGTTTATATTGTGTAGCTGAATCAGAAATTGATTGAACTTTTGTCATTTGTAGTTAACATGCTTTCAGCGCAATTACTACAGTGTAATCACACATGATCTACCAAAATAAAAACACTTCAGATAAAGTCTTAAATAGAATTCAGTTCCTTACATGACATCTGATGAAGTCAGTATAAACATTACAAACTAATACTTGAAAAACAATTTGACATTTACTGTACTACAATAACACATTTGTAAAGAAGTAGAAATCTGGATACCTATTCTGATACCTAATAAAAGAAAGGACACTCTTTGGGGCGGATTTTGATGATAACAAGTCACTAATTAGACATTATAATAAACATTCAAATAATTTAAGAATTTTACCAAAATAAAATTACGTGGTAATCACCCAATTTCTGCCACAAAATTCTGATTGGCAAAACTCATAAACATAAAATATATATTTTCTAATTTCATCTTTTTTACTTTTTACATAATCTGATTTGATGTTTTCCTAAAGATTCAAATCACTGTATTTTGCTGCTTAATATCAAATGCAGCAGATGAGTTCTTTTTTATGCATTAAACAATTACATTTTCTCATATTCATCCAAACTGAAAATCATTATTTTCATATTTTCTTCATTAAAATATCACTGTGCTTGATGTCATCAAGTGGAGCGGATCATTTTCTTTCTTTTTTTTTTTTCTTTTTTTTTTTTCATTTGTTTACACATTTTTTACAAATGTTTTTGAGAGTCCATACAATGTTATAAGTGTTCAACATTTTTTTTTTCATTTGAATATATTTTGCCTAAGATTCTTAGCCTATATCATTGCATACCAATTTGTTTCTTGAAAGTTAAGTTCACTGTAAAAACATCTGATACACCAAAATCCCTGATACCTGTTTCTTATAAGCGCCAAATAACTATCACTATTTCGATTTGTGTTTCATGAGAACAATTCAATATTGATACATTATAAGAAACATTTCCAGTGCTTTTCTCTTTTTAGCAATACATATAGTTGGTTGCTAATCAGAGGACTTAACTAACCCTATAATTTGCTTTACTTTGTTTTGTATATATATTTTGTATTGTGTGGAATTAACAAAAATTCATATGCAGAAATCTGTTGATTCATTCCAAGAATCCCAATGCGACCAACAAACTTGAAAGATTACAATTTCTTTTTACTATGACCAATAAGAAAACTCAAAAACTAAGTTGTTGGACTCATCCTGATCACCATTTTACAGTATTGTTAACAGTAAGTTTAACATTTTAAGTACAGAACAATATTATGTTTTGATTTTTACAAATTACTATTTTCTGTGACAGATGTTACTTTTTCAATATTGATTGTACGCTCTTTTGTGTTTTTACATTTTGCATAAAATAATATTAAGCACACAATACCAAGCCCACTATTTCAGCATCTAATAAACTTCCTACCAAGACCAATGTTTTCAAGTGACAATGGAGAGTATTCATGTTGTTTCACATTTTTATGTTTTTAAATATTTTGCTGCTTAATATCAAATTCAGACCCCTATTTCCTCCGTGCGATTAAGGTCCTATTTGCCTTGAGGGCGGGCTAAGCCCTCTTTCCCCCCCCCCAAAGTTGAGAGCCAGGGAAACTTCTCCTCTCAGAAGCGGGAGGGGAGGCCAGGGAGCCTTCCCTCTTTCAACTAAGAGACGGATATCCTTTTGTATGGTTGATCTCCTCCCCCCCGTCTCTGTCGGTTCCGCTTACTCCCTTCGGAAAGAGATCAAGCTTACACAAAACAAAAAAAAATATGTGGAGAGGAAAGCCTTTCTGGGAGGAGAAGTTCATCATGATCACGGATCGACATTCTTTATTGATGCCCCAGGTGGAACTGGCAAAACTTTCCTGTTAAATCTGCTCCTTGCAAAAGTTCGTCTCACAAACAATATTGCCCTTGCAGTGGCATCCAGTGGAATTGCAGCAACACTTTTGGATGGTGGTAGAACTGCTCACTCTATGTTTTCTCTCCCATTGGACCTTACTAGACAGGAAAAACCATTGTGTAATATTAAAAAAGATTCAGCAAAGGCTAAACTACTGCAAAACTGTAAATTAATAATCTGGGATGAAGCAACAATGAGTCACAAAAAAGCTATGGAAGCAGTAGATTCTACACTACAGGACCTAAAAGATAACACACAAATAATGGGTGGAGTGACTTTGGTTTTTGCTGGTGATTTCAGACAAACCCTTCCAATTGTTCCTCGAGGAACCAGAGCTGATCAAATGAATGCATGTCTCAAAAACTCCTATTTATGGCATCATATTAAAACAATGAGTTTAACACTAAACATGCGAGTACATTTACATGCTGATGATGCTGTTGGTGACTTTGCCATTAAACTTTTGCAAGTGGGTAATGGACTTCTGGACAAGGACTCCTATAACCAGATTCAGTTGCCTTTTACAACAATTCAAACAGAAGAGGAATTTATAATGAGAGTTTTTCCAGATCTTCATAATTTGCATACGGATATCAATTGGCTAAGTAGCCGTGCAATTTTAGCAGCAAAGAATGAATCTGTAAATGAAATAAATAGCAGGTTGTTGAATAGATTACCTGGAGAAATCATATTATACAATTCAGTTGATACAATCTGTTCACAGGACGAAGTAACAAATTATCCGACTGAGTTTCTTAATAGTCTTGAACCACCAGGAACGCCTCCACATAGTCTGTTTCTAAAACTTGGAGCACCAATAATGTTACTTCGCAATCTTGATCCACCAAAACTCTGCAATGGCACAAGGCTCACCATAAAGAATATGATGCCTCATGTACTGGAAGCAACAATTATGTCAGGTAAGTATGCAGGAGTACACTGCTTCATTCCCAGAATCCCAATGAGACCACAAGAATTGCCATTTGAGTTTGAAAGGCTGCAATTTCCTGTCAAGCTAAGTTTTGCAATGACAATAAACAAATCACAAGGACAGTCACTAAAAGTTGTTGGGCTCAACCTGTCAAAACCAGTATTTTCTCATGGACAGCTATATGTTGGCCTATCAAGAGTTGGACACCCTGATGGACTCTTCATTCTGGCACCAGATAAAAAAACCAAAAATATTGTATATTCTGAAGCATTAAGATGAAGCATAAATATATAAACATGATTACGAAACTTTTCCCTGAAGCAAAAAATATATAAACAACATGATTACGAAACTTTTCCCTGAAGGAAAAATATATAAAGATGATTACGAAACTTTGCCCAGAAGGAAAAGAATGCGAAATGTGCCATGGAAAAACCCTTTGCGTTACATACATGTGCGAGGGAGTCTTAAATCTAACTGTACAAAGCAAGGTATACCACCATCCTCCTTCAGATTGGATTGGACAAAAATGAATCGAACCCACAAACTAAAGTTTAAAAATCTGGTACAGTATCCATCATGCCATGGCAATGAATACATTGGACAAGATTAATTTAATGTTAAAAACTCAAGAAATATCTGAAAGTATGTCAAACTTACAAAAAAGAACTACCACCTAAAGTGGAGTAGAGGTAAGGCTCCCCCACATAACCAAAAAAGAAAGCCCCCCCCCCGCCCTACAGGAGACAGGAGCTCCCCTACCATTCTGGGGCAGGGAAGGAGCAAGGAAAACTCTTAAACATAAATTGTCAACGAAGGGTATACACCCTTGGGAGCTAGAAGAGTCTTTTTATACGCATCAACACACAGCGAAACTTAAAAAGATAAAGAGATCAATAGCTATAGCCAGCTGGTCTCATAAACACAGGTGTACACTACACCGAAATTCACTTCAGGTCTGCATTTCCTCCATGCGAATAAGGTCCTGATTCCCCCCCAAGTGCAGGAAAGTTGCCCAACTCCCCTCTGGGTACACTTAAAAAGAAAACTACCCCCTCCCTAAGGCAGGAGAGAGAAGGCTCCCTGCCCCATCTCCTTCGTTGGTCGGATGACTGTCACCTCCCTAGAGCGAGGGATAAAAAAAAAAAAGCAAATCACCCCTTCAGTCCTTCCCTAATCTGAGTAGCACGGCTCCCTCCTTCAGGGAGGGAAGGTCAACAGGTGGAGGAAAAATAGTCAACGCAGGGCATACCGCCTGACAAGCTAAAATCGTATTTTTATATACGGCAGACAGTAAGACTATTTGCCTTGGGGGCGGGCTAAGCACTCCCTCACCCCCAAAGTGGGAGCCGGGGAAACTTCTCCTCTCAGAAGCGGGAGAGGAGGCCAGGGAACCTTCTTTTTCCCCTAAAAGAGGGATATCCTTTTGTATGGTTGGTCTCCCCCCCCCCCTGTTGGTACCGCTTACTCCCTCCGGAAAGAGATCAACCTTACACAAAAACAAAAAAAAAAAATATGGGTAGAGGGAAGCCTTCCAGAGCCCCCTTCTGGGAGAAGTTCCCCGGCTCCCACCTTTTGGGGAGTGCGCAGCCTGCACTCCAGTCAACCAAATAAATAAAAAATTTACCCATCCCACCTTTGTGGGGAGAGTGCTCAGTCCACCTTCTGAGCCACCATAAAACAAAAGGTTCCTTCCACCAGAAGGGAAGGGAAGTAGAAAGAAAAAATATTTAAAAATACATGGTCAACACATGGTATAGCCCCTGGGGATCTAAAATCACCTTCTTATATACACCGACACACACAGACAGTCTGATTGATTCTTTGTTCCACAGATTATAAGAATAAACTTTTCCCAGAAGGAAAAGTATATAAACAACAGGATTACAAAACGTTTCCCAGAAGGAAAACAATGCGAAATGCGCCACGGAAAAACCCTTTGTGTTACATACATGTGCGAGGGAGTCTTAAAATTAACTTTACAACGCAGGGTATACCACTCACCTCCTTCAGATTGCATTTCACTTCAGGCCTGCATTTCCTCCGTGCGAATAAGGTCCTGACTCCCCCCCCCCCAGTTGGTTGCCCATCTCCCCTCCGGGCAAACTTAAAAAAAAAAAATACTCCCTCCCTAAGGCAGGAGAGGGTAGACTTCCTGCCCCATCCCCTTAGTTGGTTGGATGATCAGTCACCTCCCTATACCGAGGGGTAAAAAATAAAAGCAAATCACCCCTTCAGCCCTTCCCTAATCTGCGTAGCAGGGAGGGAAGGTCAACAGGTGGAAGAAAAATAGTCAACGCAGAGCATACCGCCTGACAAGCTAAAATCGCCTTTTTATATACGACAGACAATCAGACTCTGATTGCCTGGACGGCGGGCTGAGCAATGAATGTGGAAGCCGGGGAACTTCTCTCAGAAGGAGGATGGGAGGCCCAGGGAGCCTTTGCTCTCCTCCTAAGAGAGGGATATCCTCTTACTCCCTTGGGAAAGAGATCAACCTTACACAAAACAAAAAATATGGGAAGAGAAGCCTTCCCGGGCCCCCTCCCCCTTCGGGGAGGAGAAGTTCCCCGGCTCCAACCTTTTCTTTGGGGGGGGGCTAAGCCTGTCCTCCAGGCAACCAAATGAAAAAGAAATTTACCCATCCCACCTTTGTAGGAAGTGTGCTCAGCCCACCTTCTGAGCCACTGTGAAAGTTTCCTTCCACCAAAAGGGAAGGGAACGAGGAAGGAAAAGTCTCTGAGAATCTTCATGCAATTTCTTTGACAAAGAAACTGTTTTCACTTGATTCCACACAAAATTTTTATTGCTTTTTCATCTATTGTCTTATATTAGGATTTCTTTATGCATGTTATTTTATTTAAGAGTACTAAATAGCTTTTCAGTTTCTTGAGACTCTTTCACCTGTCTGGATTCTGCAGCAACGTTGTGGAGTGATATGTAAAACATAAATTGGTACTATATAACAATAGGTATGTAGAATTCTAACTCGCCAGTGTTGATCGTTTCAATTATTTACAAATTCACCAGGTCCTAGATATGACCATAAACTGTATCCAAACGTGGGGCTTTGTGAAGTGTGAAGCCACCATTTAATTGCTATTGCTACCAGGTCCACTCTGATCTGGAGTAGTAGTACCTGTTAGGGTCCCAATTATGAGTTAAATAGAAACCAACATTAAATAAACAAATATATTCTAGGAAAAAAAAAATGTCACTAGATTGGGCATGAAATAACCTGATATAGTGTTGATATGTCATAAAACAAAATGAACCAACAAATTCACCAATCGACACAATATCAACAAATGTATCTTTCTTTTCCTTATTCTGTGCTTATTTCTTGGTACTAAGCTTATCATTAACTAACCCTGACATTTCTTTTACTTTGTTTTGTGTATATATTTTATTTTGTGTAGAATAACCAAAAAGACATTTAGCTACCACATTTGCAGCGAAATGTTAGCATACATAAAATCACTGGTGACAACCCATGATGTTTTTTCTTATGAACACGAAATAACCAACACGCTTTCCATTGGTTTTTCATGATAACAATTTAATATTGATAAATTATAATAAACATGTCCATTACTTTTCTTTTTTTATCAATAAATATACTTGGTTGATAATTAGAGAACACAATGTTTATTGTAATAAAACTTGTGATCTATAACATCCAATTCTAAAAATTAAACTTTCCTTTCTCAATTGAAACAAACAACATACCCCACACTATGTTCCTAAAAATGAGGATTTTACTATTGCGTTTACATAATTTTTTAGCTATGTTTCTCTTACTTTCAGCATGAGATCATTTTCTACACGTGTTTCATGCATACCACACAAACATTTTACCTCTGACATTTTTAATTTTTTTCCAATTTCCTTTCACCATGAACATTATCATTAGTACAGTTTTCATTTAAAATGAAGCTGTACATGGTTACTATTACTTGGAAAGCAGATCTAAAAAAAAAAAAAAATAACTGTTTTCACTTTGAAAATTTACGATTTATAGATCTCGGATTTGGCCCTTCTTCACCTTTTATCTTACATTTGTAAATATTGTATATATAAACTTTTTTCTTATTTCTCCAATGTTATTTCATTCATGCAATTTCATAATCCACCAACATTGTATAAGATTCAATTCCATTTGACACTTGAAAACAACTTTTTATATAGTAAACAGCATTTATTTCTTTTCAGACATATTCTTATTTTATTTTATTTCCAGTACTATGTTTTATTTCATTTTGTGGACACTCATTTACCTCTCTGGGATGCTGCAGGGAACATGTAGAGTGATATATCAAACAAGAAGTGGTACTTTATGACAATAGGTATCTAGGATTTACACATACCAGTGTTGATAGTTTGAAATATTTACAGACTAACATTTTACACAATATAAACACATGTACCTTTTTTTTTTCTTTTCCTTTGCTTATTTCTCGAACCTAAACTTATCATTAACTAACCCGTAACTTTGTTTACTTTGTTTTGCGTATATATTTTATATTGGGTAGAATTAACAAAACTTAATTTCGCTACCATCATTATTTTTTAGTGACATGCACTGTTAACATCAATAAAATCACTGGTGACAATACTTGATACCTGTTTCGTATAAGCACCAAATAACTATCACTATTTCGATTTGCTTTTTCATGATAATATGTTCATCTTGATACATTATAATAAACATTTCCATTCACTGGTCGTTTGCTTAGCTTAGCTTTACATCATTTTTTCACAATGTTTCTCTACTTGCTTTCAGCATGAGAGCAGATCATATTCTAAACGTTTCATGCATATCACACAAACTTATAATATTTGATCAACATTTGACTAACAATTTTTTGCCAATTTCCTTCAACATTCTCATTACAATTAGTACAGTTTACATTTTGTCGTTAAAATGAAGCTGTACATGTTTCCTATTACTTGGAAACCAGATTTGTAAAAATCCCATTTTTTTTTTCACTCTGAGAATTTTCATTATATTTCTTTGACCAACGATTTGTTTTCAATGGACTTGATAAGTGCTAATATAGAGAGAAGAGAAACAGGGTGAGAGAGAGGCAGAAGAGAAAGTTGTTCTATCCTCTTTCCCAAATTTGACTACTGTGCGCGTTTGAACTCTCATCCTCGAGTTGCCTATTAGCCTTGATAAGTGCTAATATAGATAGAAATACCTATTCTGATACCTAATAAAAGAAAGGACACTCTTTGGGGCGGATTTTGATGATAACAAGTCACTAATTAGAAATTATAATAAACATTCAAATAATTTAAGAATTTAAACAAAAATAAAATTACATGGTAATCACCCAATTTCTGCCACAAAATTTTGATTGGCAAAACTCATAAACAGAAAATATATATTTTCTAATTTCATCTTTTTTTTTTTTTTTTTTTTTTTTTTACATAATCTGGTTTGATGTTTTCCTAAATATTCAAATCACTATATTTTGCTGCTTAATATCAAATACAGCAAATGAGTTATTTTTTATGCATCAAACAATTACATTTTCTCATTCATCCAAACTAATCACTGAACATCAATTTCATAGTTTCTTCGCTAAAATATTACTGTGCTTGATGTCATCAAGTGGAGCAGATCATTTTTTTTTTCATTTGTTCACACATTTTTCCAATTTATATATATTTTGTCTAAGATTCTTAGCCTATGTCATTGCATACCAAGCTGTTTATTAAAAGTTAAGGTTCACTGTAAACACATATGTTACACCAAAATAAAAACGCTTCAGATAATGTCTTGATATTCAATTCAGTTTCTCACATGACATCTTATGAAGTTAGTAGAAATGTTACAGACTTTTGAATCTCAAACATTTTCAATACTGAGCACTGATATTTTCTTTTTTGGAATATAAGCACATTCATGATTTTTTTTTTTACAAACGTCAACAAATTTCACATTGTGTAGCAATGTACTGAAACAATTATAAAAATATTTGTTTTTATTTTGGATGATGCAGGGCATCCGGAGAGAGATGTTTCTAACAAAATGAAAGTATAATTTTTAGCAATAGGTATCTAGGAAAAGGCCACTACATATGTTATAAATTCCAAATTTCCACAACCTGGCAAATACTGGTACACGCTAGCAAATTTAGATTTGCAATTACAGAATATGATTCTAATTTTTTCCTTTGCTCTTTATTCTAACACTACACTAAGTTTACTGTTTTATTTCGCTACAGTTGATATTGTGTAGAACAATAAGAAAATCATAGTGAACAATGCATTCAACAAAATTTCATACACATTTCTAGATACCTATATCTAATAAGTTCAAAAGAAAGGACACACTTAGGGAGGTATTTTGGTGGTCAAGTCACTAAATAGACATTAGCTGGTTTCCCGGCATAGCCCAGGATGTAATAAAGATTGACTGAAATACATGTTCTAGCTGGTTTCTAGGCGTTGCCAGGGATGTAATATAGACACATTATGTTGTATATTACCTGTTCTCTTCTCCCTAAGGTAAAACAATTTCATATACATGCTGTAAATTACCTACGCTAGGGATAAAACATGAACAATACCAGTCCTAGGGTAGATAAAACAAATAATACATAGAGATGAAAGATTCCTCTCCCCTAAGAATAAAACATATATTCAATATCTGCTTTTGTTTTTTCATTGTTTATACGGTCCCGAGCAACGCCGGGTAGCCCTGCTAGTCTATATATATAAAAGGCAAAAATCGGTGTGTATGTATGTATGTATGTATGTTTGTTTGTAACGCTAAAACTTTTGAAAGACGGAACCAGAGTTGACAAATTTGGTATCATATTGCACCTTGATCACCCGGATGACAAATATCGAAATTTCACGTCAAACGGACCAGTAGAAAGGGGTCAACTGATCGTTTTTCTCCTAGGGGGGCCCCCCAAAAAACCTGTCATTTTAACGTTATTCAATACGTGTCACGTGACGTGACGTCAGCTCAAACTTTTGACAGACACAACCAAAGTTGACAAATTATGTATCATATTGAACCTTGATCACCCGCATGACAAATATCGAAATTCCACACCAAACGGACCATTAAAAGGGGGTGAACTGATCATTTCTCTCCTAGGGGGGCCCCCCAAAAAACCTGTCATTTTAATGTTAATATTACATAATCCAAAAACGCTTAGTCATGTCACGTGACGTGACGTCAACATCCAGTAATGGCGAACAAATGTAAACAAACACTTTGTTTTACCGATACTTTTGTAATTTCTCTTCTGCTTTGTTCTAGAGATTATTAAACTCCATGACAATGTCTCCAACGTATTTAACTGGTTAAAAATAGTATTTATACAAGAGTTTTAACGAAAAATATCAGGAAAAAATGTACAGGAATAAAAAAAAATTCAGCTTTCAAAATATTCGTCGATAAAAAAACCGATCTTTATATTTACGCTAGCCATTTTGTATATTACCACGTGACCTGCTATCTCTTAAACTGGAGGGGGGGGGATCCACTTGAATCCAACAAAACCAGTAATTTTTTTTTTCTATTATATATACAGCATTTTCTATAAAATTAAGTGTAGACTTTATAATTATAACAAAAAATGTTATTCATACTAAAAAAAAAAAACGCTTAGTCATGTCACGTGACGTGACGTCAACATCCACTAATGGCGAACAATTGTACCTATTTACTATGCCTCCCCACGGGACAGAGTTAGACACCAGGGTCGTTTTTTAACGTGGAGAAAAGGTACAAAAATAAAAATTGTCTCAGTCGTGGAGGATTTCTCCTCCACCGAAAGAGAACAAGAAATAGAAGTGCAGCATCTGAAGAACAGATACTACACTTTGATCTTGACCAAAAGGCCAAGAATGCGAACAATTGTAAATAACAACTTTTTTCACAAAACCAACACCGTCTTTCTTTTTTTTCTCTCTCTCACCCACTTACTCTTCCCTCTCTCTCACCCTCTTTCTCTTGACGTCACACCACTGTTAAACTGTGGGGGGGGGGAACACATTCCCAGGCATTATCTCCTATAGATGCACATTTTATTAGAAATTCAGCTTTCAAAATATTAGACGATAATAAAAATATAAAACCAACACCCTCTTTCTCTTTTCTCTCTCTCTCACCAACTTACTCTTCTCTCTCTCTCACCCTCTTTCTCTTGACCTCCTACTACTGTTAAACTGTGTGTGTGTGTGGGGGGGGGAAGAGGCAGCTTGAAAACCAACAAAAACAGTGCACAGTTTCCCAAGCATTTGGGGTGGGAAGGGGGGGAAGAAGCCGAGCGCACAGTTTCGTGTGAGAGAGAGAGAACAATTCTCAACCTATATACTCAACAAATTTTTTATCTACAGATTTGAAAGTTTGTATATAGGGTATTCAGACATATGGAAATATATCTAGCATAATCTATCTATTATATCTATAAAAGTGAAAATGTGTGTGTGTGAGGTAGCCAGAGAGAGAGAGAGAGAGAGAGAGAGAGAGAGAGAGAGAGAGAGAGAGAGAGACAACAATTCTCAACCTATATATTCAATACATTTTTTATCTACAGATTTGAAAATTTGTATATAGGGTATTCAGACATATGGAAATATATCTAGCATAATCTATCTATTATATCTATAAAAGTGAAAATGTGTGTGTGTGTGTGTGTGTGCGTAAGAGAGAGAGAGAGAACAATTCTCAACCTATATACTCAACGTATTTTTATCTACGGATTTTAAACTTTGTATATAGGGTATTCAGACATATAGAAATATATCTAGCATAATCTATACATTATATCTATAAAAGTGAGAATGTGAGTGTGTGAGAGAGAGAGAACAATTCTCAACCTATATATTCAACAAATTTTTTACCTACAGATTTGAAAATTTGTATATTGGGTATTCAGACATATGGAAATATATCTAGCATAATCGATCTATTATATCTATAAAAGTCAGAATGTTTGCGTGTGGTTGTGTGTGTAAGGTTGCGAGAGAGAGAGAGAGAACAATTCTCAACCTATCTATTCAATAAATTTGTTATCTACAGATTTGACCATTTGTATATAGGGTATTCAGACATATGGAAATATATCCAGCATAATCTATCTATTATATCCATAAAAGTGAGAATGTGTGCGTGAGAGAGAGAGAGAGAGAGAGAGAGAGAGTAAGTACAATTCTCACCCTATATATTCAACAAATTTTTTATCTACCGATTAGAAAATTTGTATATAGGGTATTCAGACATATGGAAATATATCTAGCATAATCTATCTATTATATCTAGAAAAGTGAGAATGTGTGTGAAAGAGAGAGAGAGAAGAGAGAGAGAGAGAACAATTCTCAACCTATATATTCAACTAATTTTTATGTACAGATCTGAAAATTTGTATACAGGGTATTCAGACATATGGAAATATATCTAGCATAATCTATTATATCTATAAAAGGTAGAATGTGTGTGTGTGTGTGTGAGTGAGTGAGTGAGTGAGTGAGTGAGAGAGAGAGAGAACAATTCTCAACCTATATACTCAACAAATTTTGTATCTACAGATTTGATAATTTGTATATAGGGTATTCAGACATAAGGAAATATATCTAGCATAATCTATCTATTATATCTATAAAAGTGAGAATGTGTGTGAAAGAGAGAGAGAGAGAACAATTCTCAACCTATATATTCAACAAATTCTATCTTTACAGATTTGAAAATTTGTATATAGGGTATTCAGACATTTGGAAATATATCTAGCATAATCTATTATATCTATAAAAGTGAGAATGTGTGTGTGAGAGAGAGAGAAAGAACAATTCTCAACCTATATACTCAACAAATTTTTTATCTACAGATTTAAAAATTTGTATATAGGGTATTCAGACATATAGAAATATATCTAGCATAACCTATCTATTATATCTATAAAATGACCATGTTTGTGTGTGTGAGAGAGAGAGAGAGTCAGAGAGAGAGAGAGAACAATTTTCAGCTTGTGTGTGTGTGAGAAAGAGAGAGAGAGAAAGAGAGGAAGGAAAATTCTCACCCTATATATTCAACAAATTTTTTATCTACATATTAGAAAATTTGGATATAGGGTATTCAGACGTATGGAAATATATCTAGCATAATCTATCTATTATATCTATAAAAGTGAGAATGTGTGTGTGAGAGAGAGAGAAAGAGAGAGAGAGAGAACAATTCTCAACCTATATATTCAACTAATTTTTTATCTACAGATTTGAAAATGTGTATATTGGGTATTCAGACATATGTAAATATATCTGGCATAATCTATGTATTATATCTATAAAAGTGTGAATGTGAGTGATGGAAAGAGCAAAAAATTCTCAACCTATATAACCTATAAAAGTGAGAATATGTGTGAGAGAGAGAGAGAGAGAGAACAATTCTCAACCTATATATTCCACACATTTTTGGGCACAGATTTGGAAATTTGTATATAGGGTAGGCAGACATATAGAAATATATCTAGCATAATCTATCTATTATATCTATAAAAGTGAGAACTTGTGTGTGTGTGTGTGTGTGTGAGAGAGAGAGAGAACAATTCTTAACCTACATACTCAACAAATTTTTTACCTACAGTTTAGAAAATTTGTATATAGGGTATTCAGACATATGGAAATATATCTAGCATAATCTATCTATTATAACTACAAAAGTTAGAATGTGTGTGTGAGAGAGAGAGAGAGAACAATTCTAAACCTATATATTCAACAAATTTTTTATCTACAGATTTGAAACTTTGTATATAGGGTATTCAGACATATGGAAATATATCTAGCATAATCTATCTATTTTATCTATAAAAGTGAGAATTCGTGTGTGTGAGATAGCGAGAGAGAGAGAGAGAGAAAAAGAGAGAGATAAAAATTCTCAACCTATACATTCAACAAATTTTTTATCCACAGATTTGAACATTTGTATATAGGGTGTTCAGACATATAGAAATATATCTAGCATAATCTATCTATTATATGTATAAAAGTGAGAATGTGTGTGTGTGTGAGAGAGAGGACAATTGTCAACCTATGTATACAACAAATTTTTTATCTACAGATTTCAAAATTTGTATATTGGGCATTCAGACATATTTCAATATATCTGGCATAATCTGTCTATTATATCTATAAAAGTGAGAATGTGTGTGATAGAGAGAGAGAGAACAATTCTCAACCTATATACTCAACAAATTTTTTATCTACAGATTTGAAAATTTGTATATAGGGTATTCAGACATATGGAAATATATCTAGCATAATCTATTATATCTATAAAAGTGAGAATGTGTGTGTGTGTGTGAGAGAGAGAGAGAGAGAGAGAACAATTCTCAACCCATATACTCAACAAATTCTTTATCTACAGATTTTAAAATTTGTATATAGAGTATTCATACAAATAGAAATATATCTAGGATAATCTTTCTATTATATCTATAAAAGTGAGAATGTGTGTGTGTGTGAGCGAGAGAGAGAGAGAGAGAGAGAGAGAGAACAGTTCTCAACCTATACATTCAACAAATTTTTATATATAGGGTATTCAGAAATATCGAAATATATCTAGCATAATCTATTATATCTTTAAAAGTTAGAATGTGTGTGTGAGAGATAGAGAGAACAATTCTCAACCTATGCACTCTACAAATTTTTTATCTACAAATTAGAAAATTTGTATATAGGGTATTCACACATATGGAAATATATCTAGCATAATCTATCTATTATATCTATAAAAGTTAGAATGTGTGTGTGAGGTAGCCAGAGAGAGAGAGAGAGAGAGTAAGAACAATTTTCAACCTATATATTCAACAAATATTTGATCTACAGATTAGAAAATTTGTATATAGGGTATTCAGACATATGGAAATATACCTAGCATAATCTATCTATTATATCTCTAAAATTGAGAATGTGTGTGTGAGAGAGAGAGAGAGAACAATTTTCAACCTATATACTCAACAAATTTTTTTATCTACAGATTTGAAAATTTGTATATAGGGTATTCAGACATATGGAAATATATCTAGAGTAATCTATCTATTATATCTATAAAAGTGAGAATGCGTGTGTGTGTGAGAGAGAGCGACACAGAACAATTCTCAACCTATATATTCAACAAATTTTTTATGTACAGATCTGAAATATCACATTTGTATAGAAGTAGAAATCTTGATACCTACTCTGATACCTAATAAAAGAAAGGACACTCTTTAGGGCGGATTTTGATTATAACAAGTCACTAATTAGAAATTATAATAAACATTCTAATAATTTAAGAATTTTACCAAAATAAAATTGCATGGTAATCACCCAATTTCTGCCACAAAATTTTGATTGGCAGAACTCATAAACATAAAATATATATTTTCTAATTTCATCTTTTTTTTTTCTTTTTACATAATCTGGTTTGATGTTTTCCCAAATATTCAAATCACTATATTTTGCTGCTTAATATCAAATACAGCAACTGAGTTATTTTTATGCATCAAACAATTACATTTTCTCATTCATCCAAACTAATCACTGAACATCAATTTCATATTTTCTTCACTAAAATATTACTGTGCTTGATGTCATCAAGTGGAGCGGATCATTTTTTTTTCATTTGTTCACACATTTTTCCAATTTATATATATTTTAAAGATTCTTAGCCTATGTCATTGCATACCAATCTGTTTATTAAAAGTTAAGGTTCACTGTAAACACATATGTTACACCAAAATAAAAACGCTTCAGATAATGTCTTGATATTCAATTCAGTTTCTCACATGACATCTTATGAAGTTAGTAGAAATGTTACAGACTTTTGAATCTCAAACACTTTCAATACTGTGCACTGATATTTTCTTTTTTGCAATATAAGCACATTCATGATTTTTTTTACAAACGTTAAAAACTTTCACATTGTGTAGCAATATACTGAAACAATTATAAAAATATTTGTTTTTATTTTGAATGATGCAGGGCATCTGAAGAGAGATTTTTCTAACAAAATGAAAGTATAATTTTTAGCAATAGGTATCTAGGAAAAGGCCACTACATATGTTATAAGTTCCAAATTTCCACAACCTGGCAAATACTGGTACATGCTAGCAAATTTAGATTTGCAATTACAAAATATGATTCTAATTTTTTCCTTTGCTCTTTATTCTAACACTACACTAAGTTTACTGTGTTATTTCGCTACAGTTGATATTGTGTAGAACAATAAGAAAATCATAGTGAACAATGCATTCAACAAATTTCACACACATTTCTAGATACCTATATCTAATAAGTTCAAAAGAAAGGACACACTTAGGGAGGTATTTTGGTGGTCAAGTCACTAAAAAGAGATTAGCTGGTTTCCCGGCATAGCCCAGGATATAATAAAGATTGACTGAAATACATGTTCTAGCTGGTTTCTAGGCGTTGCCAGGGATGTAATATAGACACATTATGTTGTATATTACCTGTTCTCTTCTCCCTAAGGTAAAACAATTTCATATACATGCTGTAAATTACCTATGCTAGGGATAAAACATGAACAATATCAGTCCTAGGGTAGATAAAACAAATAATACATAGAGATGAAAGATTCCTCTCCCCTAAGAATCAAACATATGTTCAATATCTGCTTTTGTTTTTTCATTGTTTATACGGTCCCGAGCAACGCCGGGTAGCCCTGCTAGTCTATATATATAAAAGCGAAAATGTATGTATGTATGTATGTATGTATGTATGTACGTGTGTGTGTTTGTATGTCTGCTAAAAACTTTTGACCGGGGATTTTCGCCAGATCGGTATCATTTTAAAGCTCGATCCTTCGCCCGACAAATATCGAAAAATTGGCCAAAAGCGTTAATTTCTTCACCCTAAAATGATCAGTTTTCTACGGGGGGGTCAGCAAAAACCGTCCTCTCATGACAATGTCGCTTCTACGCATGCGTCATACGAGGTCGTAACCTAATTTAGTTTAAAGATAAAAAAAAATGACCTAATTTCATGGACATCGTCTTAGGTTAGTTGGTTAGAACGCTGGGTCATTATCTAAAGGTTTTGGGTTCGAATTGTGGTATGAGATGTCTTTTTTTTTTCGATTTTTTTAATTTTAATGTTGAATCAGGATTATTTAAGCCATTTTTCACGTGTTTTTCAGATTTTTTAACGTTCGTTTTTCTGTTTTTTTTTTTTTACTTCGCTTATTCTTAGGTTTTCATTAACACCCCCACCCCGGCCGTCCACACACACACAAAAACACCCGGGCAACGAGGGGTATCCCCCTCGCTCAGCTTTTTTAATGAAGTTTTTACGTTCGTTTTTCTTTTTTTTCCATCACATTCGCGTTTTCTTTTTTTTTGTTTTTCCGATTTTTACATTTAACATTGTTCGTTTGCCTTAATTTATTTATTTATTTTTTTTCGATTTTTTAAAGTGTTAACATTTACTTTTAAAAAAGATATTTACTTCGCTTATTCTTATGTTTTGATTATCCCCCCCCCTCCCCGGTTCGAATCTTGGTGTGAGATATCTTTTTTTTTTCGATTTTTAAAATTTTAATATTGAAACAGGGGTATTTAAGCCATTTTTCACGTGTTTTTTTTTTTGGGGGGGTATTTTTCAGATTTTTTAACGAAGTTTTAACGTTCGTTTTTCTGTTTCGCGTTTTCTTTTTTTGTTTTCCCATTTTTACATCGTTCGTTTGCCTTACGTTAGTTTTTTTAAAAATATTTACTTCGCTTATTTTTATGTTAACACTCCCCCGCCCGAGCACACGCATCTCGAAACACCCGGGCAACGCCGGGTACCCCCACTAGTCTATAATATAAATCTCACCTGTCTGTTTAAATGTATGTATGTATGTATATAGCTTACATAAACCACAAAAAAAACATGCCACGAACAAAGTGAGCAAAAAAAAAAAAAAAAAAACAGAGCCAGAAGTGAAACAAGTTTTAACGCACAACTTTATCTGCCATATGTATTGTAGACTGTGCAAGTCTAATGCTGGTCCGAAAAGTCATTTTCGGGCTCATGGACATGGTTTAGGTGTTGCTGAGGATTGACCTGATAACTATGATGAGGTTGGTGGGGGAGCACTGTAAATACGAAACAATTAGTAGTATGTGTGTATGTATGTATGTATGTCTCACAAAAACTTTCGACAGAGGCGACGGATTTTCACGAAATCCGTATCGTTTTTAAGCTCGACTCTTCGGACAACAAAATATCGAAAAATTGGCTAAAAACATTAATTCCTTCACCCTCAACTGGGAACTTTTCTATAAGGAGTTTTTTTTTTTTTTTTTTTTTTTTTTTTGCGTCGCCATTTTTGCAAATCATCGTATCGGTTGTAATGACTTTACTAATTTCAACATTCCGAACTTCCGGTCACGTCATGGAGTAGGGATAAGACGTCAGGTTTTCTTTCACTTTCTTTTCCGCCTTCGCGTCACAGGTTCAATCCTGCCTGCCTGCTACCACTTTTCTTTTGGCTCAACACGCATCTCCAAACACCCGGGCAATGCCGGGCACCCAGGCTAATATGTACTATATTGAAGCTGGCATTCCGTGGATGTTCAGCGTAAATGGACACGCCCTGATATTATTGTAACTATTTTGTTAAAACTGCAAAAGTATTTATCTAAGCTAGCAGGGACGCCCGGTGTAACGTAGTCGCAAAATACGCTTAAATATATTTAATTTATGCAGATATCGTATATATTATTATACAGTCAATTTTCTATCGAGCTTATATATTATAAAGTTGTGATTTCAAAAATGAAAAAATATATCCACATGACTTGTGTGCATCAACTTGAATCAAAACCGAAACCAAAACTTATGAAGATTTCTTGGTAAAATTATTTATTACAAGAAATGGAAGGTCATAACAATGAAACGACAGTCACTCGGAAGAAAAAAGATGTAAGCGTGACACACAAAATAACACATTATCGTATTAATATATAGATTTTTAACAAATTGCGACATGACAATTAAATAGATTACATTGCTTTTAGTTAAACCTAGCTTGGGTGTCCGGCGTTACCCGGGTGTTTGGGGGTGTGGGTTAAGGAAGGAAAAGGGGGATAGGCAGGCCGGCTCGAACCTGTACCGTGAAGGAGGAAAAGAACGTGAAAAAAAAAACGTGACGTCTTTGTTGTTGCGCCCATCGCCAAACCGGAAGTTACGTAGGTTAATCTTAAGACTAGACAATCGAAAAGAGGGATTACTTTCTAAAATATCGGCGAAAAAAGCGACCTCTCCCTTTAGGAAGCTGCCCAATTGAGAGTGAAGGAATGAGTGATTTTAGCCAATCTTTCTGTATTTGTGGTCTGAAGGGTCGAGCTTCCAAACGATACTGATCTTGTGGAAATCCGTCGCCTCTGTCGAAAGTTTTAGGCATACATACAAATATACAAACATACAAACATACATACATACATACAAACATACATACATACATACATACATACATTTAAACAAACAGGTGAGATTTATATTATAAATTAACATAAAAAATTAAGTTATTGTTTTTGAATAAAAACTCCATTCTTCTACCATAGGATTTCACTATTATAACGCAGAAGAAACATCTAGGCACCCATTTCGTTATTGGAATTGACCGTCTGTTCAAAATGTTTCGTTTTTTTTTTGGTTTTGTATAACATCAAAATTATCTCCAATGATTCAAATGTATTTAAGCCAATGATTCAAATGTTTGAACCAATAACTCAAATGTATTCAGACAATGATTCAAACATTTCAGCCAATGGTTCAAATATAGGACTCAATGATTAAAATGCTTCAACCACTAATTCAAATGCTTGATCCAGTGATTCCAATGTATGAGTCAATAATTCAAATAGTTGAAACAATGATTCAAATACCTGATCCAATTATTAAAACGCTTGGAACCAATGACTCAAATTTTTGATCTACCGATTTAGAATTTGAAAGTGGAGAATCTTTCTTTGATGAGCAATTTTAAAGAGTCCACTGAGATTTTTGTAAAATAGTTTATCGCATCGTTGATTTTGAATTTCCAAGTTTTTCAAAATGGATCGGTTGAAAAAAATGATTTTTTGTAACATAAATTCTCTCGGAAGAATTCTACTTTGAAGTTGGCATCATAGAAAGGGAAATGATTAGAAAAACAGCAAAATATAAAAACAAAAATTGGAAAAGTGTTAAATTTATTTGCAGGTTTGAGATACGTCCTATTAGAGTATATCTATTTTTGTCAGTTGATTTATCGGTCATTTGGTCTGTCATGCTACAGCTTGGAATAACATTTTTGTGAGATTTTTATGAGAAGGTTATTTTGGAATTTATTATGGTTTGTCACGATTTAGTTTGAAATATAATTTCCATCTTTTCGTCAGTAGGCCAGTTATGCTTACGTTGGAAATGTCATTTTAGTCGCCAGGTTTATGTTTGACTATATTTTTGGAACTCTGCAATGCATAAGTTTGAAAATAGCATTTTTGCCATTCTGTCAGGCTTAAGTTTGAAGTAGCGTTTTTGCTAGTCTATCAGAATTAAGTTTGAAACAGTATTTTCGTCGATTTGTCATGTTTAAGCCTGTAATAGTATTTTCAACACTCTGTGAGGCTCAAGTTTAGAAATAGCCTTTTAGTCGGACCGTCAAGCTTAAGTTTGAAATAGCATTTTTGTCACTCTGTTAGGTTTAAGTTTGAAATAGTATTATGGCCACTCTGTCATGCCTACGTTTCAAATAATATTTTGCCACTCTGTTAGGCTCAGGTTCGAAATATTATTTTCTTCAGTTTGCCATGCTTAGGTTTGAAATAGCATTTTCGTTGGTCTGGCATTTTAAAGTTTGAAATTGCATTATCGTTTTGGTGTCTGGCTTAATTTTGGAATAACTTGGAAAATTGAATGGTAAAAATGGGGAAATAGTGAAACATTTTACACACACACATGCACACATACACACATGCACACATACACACATGCACACACACACACATACACACATACACACATGCACACACACATACACACATGCACACACACATACACACATGCACATACATACATACACACATGCACACATACACACATGCACACACACATACACACATGCACACATACACACATGCACACACACATACACACATGCACACACACATACACACATACACACATGCACACATGCACACACACATACACACATGCACACATGCACACATGCACACACACATACACACATGCACACACATACACACATACACACATGCACACACACATACACACATGCACACATACACACATTCACAAATACACACACTGAAAGTGATTTTTTTCTAGAATTTACAGAAAATTTCATTCAATCTAACATTTCTAATTATTCAAAATGCTTCCAAAACATCTCAGCCGGAAGAGTACGTATTCACTTTCCTCCTCACACCATTACCAATGCAAGTGGTCCAAGCAACAATAGCAGGCTTACCTCTCCTTCTGCTAAGATGGAATCAACTATTATTTAAACCTACCGAGATTTCTTATTAGAATTACTTTGATTTCTTTCATTCAGCTTAATGTTGTAACACTGTTCAGTGTTCAGTAGGGCATAATCCCATGCATTAACACTACCTTGAGTTGTTTTCCCCCCGTTTCCCATATCGTCGGATGACGGGTCTGATTCAGGTAAATTTATGGGTACTGGATACCTGCTTTGGTAGCTTTGGTATTATTCAAGGCTAATCCCATATTAAGCTCGACCATATGTCACATCCGGCCCTCGTGGATGGTTCGGAGGACTTTCGACAGCTGCTGTTTGTTGTACACAAGGATTTATATTGCATTATAACTTCAGAGCCAATAAAAAAAAATCATTGCAGATTTTTAGATTAACACGTTTCCTGTGTAATGGATCAAATTCCTCTTTATTGCATTTTTCGAACTATTATTCTTATGTTTAATGTTTTTTTTAATAAAGGAATCACCACTTATCAAGGCCCGGAGGCAAATCGAGGATAAGGATTAATGAGTATACACTGGTCAAGGGGAAAATGTCGTAGTCATCTTTAGTAGCGGAAATTTGGTAAATTGGATTACTTAAGATGATTCGTCAAGAATTTATTCACGTTGGACTTGAAGACAACCACATTGTAGTCAGTTAAAAAGCAGGAAAACGAAACAGGGTTCCACAGGCGTGCAGTTCTAAGAAAGAAGTTTTGTTCATGGAATTTACGTTTAGGTTTAGGCACAGATAAAGAGTGCGGGAAATTATTGATAGTGGTTTCAGAAAACGACTGTTTTTCGTGAAAGTCAGGCCGGGTGGGGGGAACCATAGTATTGGAGCTCAGACGAGCACTTGCCATGAAAAGAACGATTATTAACTAGAATATTAAGTTAATCTAGTAGGCCCTTCTTTGTTATACTAGCGAAATCCAAAAGTCAAAATATTCAATTTCAATTATAACAAATGATATCGTCATGTCGAAAGGCGTAATACATCCAAAAGATAGGAAAACGATAGCGCAGAAAATTAATTATTAATGAAAATAAATTTCCAAATTTTTAGTTACTTCAGAGACTGTTTTTAAGCTAAAATTTTGCGAATTTGGCCTTTTTTAAAGAACAGATTGGCTATGAACCAATTTAGTTGCCATTTTTTAAATTAGGATTTTTCCAGAGGAGAAATTAGCTATAAGAATGAAAAAATGGTTTTATACAATTTTCCGATATAATTTGAGATATATGTAAGGTAGATAGATAGATAGATAGATAGATAGGTAGGTAGGTAGATAGATAGATGGATAAATAGATTGATAGATAGATAGATAGATAGATAGATAGATATCACAAATTAGTAGAAAAACATTAATGTCTTTGATTTGATCACAGATCATTTTAGACGTAAGATCAATTATTTTCATTAAATTCTAGGCATTACTTTCTCCGCTAAATACTACACATTGCTGTTGATTGATATTCGCAAAATTTTAGCTTACTTTTTATATTCTTTAAAGCGAGTACCCTCAGCTAATCCAAATATAGGATTCTCCATATAAAAACTATTCCATATTCGGAAATAATTGTTTGATTTTTTCCAACATGTAATCGTTAAAAATGGAGAATCCTATATTTGAATTAGGTGAAGGTACTCGCCTGAACCGCCCCGTATCTGACCCAGTTCTGAATGCAGAACTGGGCACACCATCCCTCTCTCCCACACTGGGCACTCAGCACTTGTACGCATTCCCGCTGCTACTACGTATAAAAACCTGACACCCTTACTCGCATTAATACTCACACAGCCCTCCTGAAGTATGTCTTCCGCGAAAGGCGCTAAAGCAACACCGCGGCCAACTTCGAACCACAAACCGAACTTATATCAATTTTTTTTTCTGTTCAAAAAGATCATTAGAAAAATAAAAAAGGTCCAACCAAACGGAAGCTCTTCGCCGTCTTTAACAACGTTTATATATATATATATATATATATATATATACACACACACATGATGATTCATGATTGCAACGTCTTGTCAGACGAGTGCCACTCCCTTAGAAACTTAAATCCATGAGCCCAAAAATGACTTTTTTTCTGTATTTTTTTTAGTCCTACCGGTGAATTCACAGGCTCAAGCAGGCATGACACTGAAGACGGTCATTTAGATCAATTATTACATGTTTTCAGCATTTCAAGCCTCCACACGTCACAACTTTTCCATCGCCACAGGTCCATTTTTATAGACAAATGCCTGAAGGAGTATCTACACATAGATGATGTTACAGAGTCTTAGCTTTGTACGACAGCTAAGTCTCTCTCTATCTCTCTCAGTTCAAAATGTTGAAATCAGCAACAAGCAAGAGCAAGATAGTCAGCAACAAGTTAAACTGCAGACCAGCTTAATGCGGGTACTGGTCTCCCGTTTTATGTTTTTTTTTAAACTAGAGATTTTCTTCTCCAAGAAAGGTTGTCTTCACCACGGCTTACGGGAACTCTCTCCACCCCAACACACACATACATACACACAAACACACAGTGCTAGTTGGCCGGTGACCCTGAAAAAGGGTTCATTCGCCGTTTGGAAGGTCTTGTTTTTAATCCTTTAGGGAGACTAGCTACCCTCCTTACCAAACAAGTCTGGTGGGGGAACCAGTTTAGTCGCCGGTGACACGACCATGATGCAGGTAGTACTGGGTTACATGGTACCAGTAGCATATGAGATGACCTGACATATATATATATATGTATATATGTATATATATATATATATATATATATATATATATATATATATATATATGTTACAATAATAATTGTTGAATACATGAAGACATTAGTGTTTCATCCTTTTAGGAATCATCAGTGCAGGGTCACACGATTACTACCGATCGAGAGATTCGAACCCGACCACGTAGCCATTCCTGACTCCATTAGCCAGGAAAAAACCTCACGGCCAATCTCAACTGCGAGAAATCATTATATATATATATATATATATATATATATATATATATATATATATATATATATATATATATATATATATATATAGTAAAACTGGTAATTAGTAAAAACCTGAAGAGAGTGCTCAATACTATTGCAGAGCAACTATGTGTTTTATTTTTTATTACCGTTTTATCTGTTTGGTTACATGTGTTTTGGATGTTGGCCCATGTTTACGATTCAACAGCCTCGTCAGACCTATATATATATATATATATATATATATCCTTATTCTCATAGCTGTTGTTATACCACGTTTTTGCCAACTATTCCTCTTGCCGGCTTCAGGCATAGTTTACAAAAACGTTATGAAACAACAACAATTATGAATATGAGGAAAACAGTCCGCAAATAAATAAATATACAAATTACTCAGCTGAAAAGAATTCCAATAAAATATAATCACTCTCTCTCTCTGTCTGTCTGTCTGTCTGTCTGTCTGTCTCTCTCTCTCTCTCTATATATATATATATAAACGTGAACGTGTCTGTGTGTCTGTGTGTGTCTGTGTACATTTCCCTACGCAATAACTCTATCAATTTTTAGTCTACAGACTCGAAATTTGATATACAAGGTACTGAGATTTAGGAAAATCGATGTGATCGTTTTTTGACCAGAAATTAAGCGATTAAGGGGTCAAAGTTCAACAATTTGACATTTGAGAACCCTACCAAACGGCCCTACAATTTTGGGTCTACGCACTTGAAATTTTAGATATAGGTTCCTTGGACATGGATCTAACTTAAGAACTTGATTTGCACCCAAAAAACAATACATTTTAAGGGGTAATAATAGGGGTCAAATTAAAAAATTGACCTCTGCGGTCTCTTCCAAATTACTCAGACAATTTCTGGTCTAAATATTTGAAATTTTACATAAAGAGTATTCAGAATATTCATCAGTTTGGGTCGAAAATTTTTAGTTACCAATATATAAATGTATGTATGTCTGTTTGCATGTCTGCCTTAAACTTTAAATAGAGGCGACTGATTTTATCAAGATCAGTATCGTTTTAAAATTCCACCTTTCTTACGACAAATATCGAAAAATTGGCTAAAAACATTCATATCTTCACTTCAACTAGGCACTTTTCTACAGGGGGGGGGGTCACTTGTTTCGCCGAAATCTTTGAAAGTTATCCTTTCCTTTAGATTGTCTAGCCTTAATTTTAAAAAAAAATATCGCTTCCGGTTTGGCAGTGGTCGTAACAGCATGAACGTTAGGTTGTACCCCGTTCTTATTCTCCTTTGCGGTACGGGTTCGAGCCTGCCTTCCTACTACCTCTTTTTTTTTGCTCAACATACACATCCAAACACCCGGGCAACGCCGGGCTGAAATGCTAGTATATATATATGTATATATATATATATATATATATATATATATATATATATATATATATATATAAAAGTGAGAATGTTTGTGAGGGTACTTCTCAACTTATATACTACACGAATTTTTTATCTACAGATGTGAAATTTGGTCTATAAGGTATTCAAGCATGTGGAACACTTCTTATTTTTTTTACCCCAGAAAAAGGGCTGTTCAGTGGTCAAAATTTAAAAATTGGTACTTGGGAGTGATCGGATGTAATCTGTTTGCTTATCGTTTCACAAATGCGCATGCGTGAATAGTTCACATCACAAATTTCTTATGCTAAGAATAAGTAGTTTGAAAACACCGTTCAGAGATCGTGTCACGATGTTCTAATGGTTATCGTGCTTGACTCACTGTCTTTAAGTTTCAGTTTCGATTTCAGCTCAAGTATTTTTTTATACTCACAAGAAGTGAACGGGTTAGAAAAAAAAAAACATATTACTCGCATGCACATATCTCAGTTTCGGTATTAATTAAAATATAATATCTATGCATATTTTACGGCCGGACAACGTCGGACGGCCTTCTAGTATAATATATATATATATATATATATATATATATATATATATATATATATATATATATATATAGGCAGCATTTTCTATTTTTCTTTTAGGCATATTTCATTAAATAAAATAGACATTTTCTGTCTGTTCATTCTATTTTCGATCCTTTCGAACCTTCGAATAACTGTCTTCATTTCTTGCAGGAATTGGTTGATGCAACCATCATATTTATCATAAGTCCAAGTACTTTCCAATCCGTTAGGATTCATCGTCAGGGACAAATTAATCTAACTGGTTTTGAACAGTTTATATGCGTTTTTTCCTACCTCACTGGTTATTTATATACAGGGTGGGGCGTAAGTTCTGTTACAAAATTTCGGAACTATTTTTTATGATAATATATTTATGAAAATATTTTATATGATAATTTAATATATTATTTCTTATTTTTCAGAAACAAAAGATACTAATTTTTAACAATGCCTGTTGAATTGAAGAGAACATTCACCATAGAATGCGATGAGAAGGAGCTGCGCCCACCAGAAATAGTCAAGTTAGGGAAAAACACTTAACACCAAAAGAATGTTCATAAAAAGGTCGATTTATCGTTTCGTGGAAACTTCGTCGATCCAAGATAAACAATGATCAGGCCATCCCTGCACCTTCGGAACACCTAAACTCACCCAAAATGTTAGGGAAAACAATCCAGGTGAAATCCAAGAAAAATCCATGAGGCAAATTGTAAAGGAAGCACAAACATTATTAAGAACTATACGAAGAATATGTCGAAGTAACCAACGGCTGTCACCCTATAAGATCCAAAAGAGACAGCTTCTCTCTGCACCAACATTTGAAAAGAGACTCTACAGAAGTCGACACTTGTTGAACCGTATCAAGGAAGGCACGCTCAATAACATCGTCTCCGCGGATGAAAAGTTATTCCCACTTCAAAAGTCCAACGATCATCAAAAATGATAGCGCCCTTGCACGAAATCGTGAGGCAATACCTAATAATGCAGGAACAGTTTCCAGAACGCAGAAAACAGCATCAATGATGGTCTGCTCGGTCATTTCTGAAAGAGAGAAATCTTTACTTGTTTGTTACCCTCAAATGGTCAAGATCTTTGTTACATTAAAGACAGTATTGAAGGTGCACTGACCCCATGGTGTAATTCTGTGTACTGTGATGAAGTTTAGACTCTCCAACAAGATGGTGTGACAAACCACACTACTCATGTAACGCAGCAGTGGTGTAGAGAAAACTTGGATCAGCAAAGAAGAATAGCCATCCTCATCAGCTAATCTTGATTATTCTTTGTGGTCATTCGTAAAGAGTGAAGGCCGCTCTACTCCCTGTCAAAATATATAAGCTTTTAATGTAAAATTGAACAAATACTGGAAGAAAATATACTTAGATGCGGTGCGTGTTGCTATAGATGATTTCTTCCAAAGATTTCATAGTGTAAGAAAGGCTCGAGGGAAACATTTAAAAAGAAAACACTTATGTAATATTGTTCTTTCAGTATTTGCTAGTAATATAAAATACTTCATAAGAATGCAGGAAAGATTTTCAGAACACAGAAACCATAATCAGTGATGATCTCAGCAGCCACTTCTGAGAAAGGGAAATTTCCACTTGTTTTCTCCCTGAAGGGGGCCCTGTCGGTGGGGCATTAGAATACGCTGACTGCCCCCCTGCAGAGGGCAAAAGTAACTTAATGGGGGTCCTGGATATGACCTTAAACTATATCCAGTGGTGAGGTCCACGCTTGTGGGCTTTGGTGAGTGTGGAGCCACCCTTTAATTACCATTGCTCCCAGGTCCACTCTGACCCGGAGTGGTAGTACCTGTTAGGGTCCAAACTATGGGTTAAATAGAAACCGACGTGAAAACAACAAGTATATTCTATTAAAAAAAACTTTTTCTTAAATCTTTGGATTCGGCATTAAATAATCCGAAAAGGGTTGATATGCCGTAAAACAAAAACAACCAACCAACCCTGAAGGGATCAAGATTAACAACGAACGTTACAGTGAGGACATTCTTGAAGGTGCACTGAACCCATGGTGTGATTCTGTCTACGGTGATGAAGTTTGGATTCTCCAACCAAATGGTGCGACAGCAGTGGTGTAGAGAAACGTCCTGAATCACAAAGAATGGCCATCCTCATTACTTGATCTTAATTATTTTTTGTGGTCAATCTTGGAGAGTGAAGCCTGCTCGCACACAAAAAAATGAAGCTTTTAATATAAAATTGAACAAATGCTGGTAGAAAATATCCTTGGATGATGTGTGTGCTGCTAAAGATGATTTTCCCCAATGACTATTGTAATAAAGGTTCGAGGGAAACATTTTGAATAATATTTATGTCATATTGTTCTTTAAGTATTTGCTGGAACTGGGTATTCGGTATTTTGTTGCGATAAATCTGAGTTGTAACAGTATTTATGCCCCACCCCGTATATATATATATATATATATATATATATATATATATATATATATATATACTAGCAAACGTACCCGGCGTTGACTGGGTTCAAAACAGCCTACAGAAAATGGACTTTGATTGATGAAAGTATGATAGGTTATGAAAGGAAGGGTTGTAAATTTAGGTTGAATTTGGGGGTATCAAAACCAAAGCAAAATATGATGAAAGTAAAAATGAAATAGATAAACCCCATAATTTATTATAACATATCTGTTCACACTGAAACACTTATCACAATATTCTGTGGATCTATATTAAAAAAACCTTGTTAAACTTTGTGACATATTTCCATTCTATGGAGGTCAGATGCGAACGAACACCCCATAATTTTATTGTACCATATTTCTTCAAACTGAAATAAAATTATCAAAGTATACTTACGCAGATAGATATGAAAAGTTTTTATTAAAGTTTGTGCCTATTTCCATTCTATAGAGGCCAGGCGCGAACGCAGACCCCACAATTTTAATATACCATCCCTATTTAAGTTAAAACATACTTATCAAAGTATTATTATGTACATCCATATCAAAAACACTTGTAAACGTTTTTTTTTTTAATTTTTAATTTTTTTATTTCCATACTTTGTGAACCAGGCGCGAACACAGACCCCACAATTTTAATGAACCACCGTTCTGACAGATCAAACATACCCATTCCTGTGTCTCGATACATCTTCTATCATTATATTATGTTATCAGAGCCTATTCGGGACCACACACACACACACACACACACACACACACACACACACACACACACACACAGATTCATCTTGATATTATAGATATATAAATATATATATATATAATATGATATATATATAATATGATATATATGTATATATATATATTAATATCTATCTATCTATCTCTCTCTTTCTCATATATATATATATATATATATATATGTATATATATATATATATCTATATACACACACACACAAACACACTGATGGATGTGATTATTTTGGGACCGGCTCAAAAGTTCTTGTTGACACTTATATACAATACTCAATGCTTTCTCAGACAAATATTTACGGTACTTAAATAAATTACCCGTTTTAATCGGTCATTAAAACGCATAACTCATTTAGGTATTATATTTTCTATTTATACAAGATTAGGTCTATGTTTATGTTTGTGTAATTCTATGTATAAAATTTACCACTAAACTAATTAAACGATTATTCTGAACTCTGGAACACAGCTGTTCGATATAAGAATGGGTAATGTGGGCTGTATTTAGTTTAGCGAGGATGAAAGCTATTCATGAATGTTCCGATATGCTGATATTGGTGAAATGTTATTCCTTAAATGTCAGTCTCTTTGGATTATTATTATGAATGTTTTTTTAATAACATACTTTGAGTTCAAACTATTATTTGAAAATTTAAATAAAAAAATGGCAGCTATGTATTAAATCTAATCTATATTAAGTAAACAACGATTCAGCAAGATTCTCTGAATTTCAATTTCTTCTTAAGACTCTTTAAGCTTAAGCTTCAGATTTCAGACGTTTTCAAAA
>NC_136520.1:40579470-40581970 GCF_053919585.1 Euprymna scolopes
ATTATTAAACGGTGACGAAAAGTCTCTATTCCTGTATGGAAGCACACTATAGTATTTGCTGAAAATAGTGAGTGTTAAAAATTTAGCATTGGAATTGTTTTTTGTTTTCGTATACTATGAGAATTTAGAGGGGAAACTTGAAATCATTTGATTAATATAGAGAAGAAAAAGCAAGATGCGTCCATTGAATGAATTGTTAAGATGCGTCTATTCAATATGCTCATTTCATGATTGAAATGATTCACATTTTGTTCACATAAGATGGAGGGGCTTATCGATTGTTAAACCTTAATCGAATAAAGATATTAAAAAAAAAAGAAAAAAAGATAGCAACAAAATCTTATGATGTTCTTACTTTTAAAGGAAAATAAATTACGGATATTCATTCCGTAGTTTTTTTTTTTTTTTAGGAAATACATGTAACTTTTAGCTGTAGCCAAACCATTGCTGACACGCTCATGATATTAAAGGGGGGATAACTCCTTTTTTCACGTTTGACCACATCTCCCCTGACTTTCATAATAATATTCAGCCTACGTCCAAGATTTGAATTTATTAAAAAAAAAAAAAAATCAAATGGATGAATTTCCGTAATATTTTTTGTGCAGCATCTATTTTCTCTCACAAGTAAGTACATTTTATAGGTTTATTGCTATTTTTTTCTAAATGTTTGCCTTGATCTAGATGGAACCTTGGAGAAGCACCGAGATTGCTAATGACACGAACACACGAAAAAAATATTAGACTCGTTTATTCACCATATTGGATTAGTTAACCTTTATGTTTAACATGGCAGTTCAAGGGGAAGTAATTCATTGCTGATAACGAGTTACTGCTTTGTCATTGTGTGAATATATGTGAACATCTATGTGTGAGTTGAGTTGTTAATCGGTTCCTCTACCTCAAAGGGCAAAGGGCTGAACATAATGTTGACTTCAGGGACTGACTTGTTCTGACTCTGCTAGACACTCTATTGTTTGGGTTTTGGTTGTCAGCTTGGTGTTTTTATTAGAACTTGTATTTCGCACAGGCTTTTTTTTATATAAAAAGTAATCGCTTATCAAGTCCCTAAGACCATTCGAGGATAAAACTTACTGAATGTCAAGTGGTTAGGGAGACAAAACTGTAATGATTGGTAGTGGATGTTGGAAATAAGATTATTTAATATAGTGGCTCAACAAGAACCTGTTTACATTGGAGTTGAAAGCTACCATATTAGGTGTTAAGCATACCCGTGGTACAGAGTTCCACATGCAGGTATGCGGGAACATGGTGCAGGGTCTTTCAGATCTGCCCTATGAAAGTCGACTTAAAAAACTTAACTTTTTCTCCCTTGAGCGCACATGATTACCTAATGATGTGATTTTGATCTACAATCTCATCGATAATCATTATGATATACCTTGGGACCTATTATTCACTCCTGTACCAGAAACAGGTCTACACAGACACTACAAGAAACTAATTCACCGCCAATTTCATTTGAAGCGAAGGAGGGTCTATCACATCTGCCCTATAAAAACCGACCCCAAAAACTTAACCTTTTCTCTCTTAAACGCTGACAATTACATAATTATCTTATTTTTGGCTTACAATCTCCTCAATGGACCATTATTCACTCTTGTGCCACGTAGACATTACCAGAAACTATTTCACTGCCGATTTCAGAAATCTCAATCAAAATTCCTGGACTTTGGAATAGATTTCCAAGTAAAGTAAAAATGCTTCAACATTCCAACAATTCATTTTGGCTGCTGTGTCTTCTTCCGCGTAAATTTCTACCAACCTTTTCCTTACATACCAATTGCAGCACGAGTGTTGAATTTTGTTTTGTTTAATAAATTGAATTAAATTGAGTAAAAGAAAAATTGAACGAATGTCAAATAAAATAAACTATTTCTCCAGTTTGATTGAATCGAAGAAGGGCCCCTTTCTCAGTCAGGATCTTTGGACCTTGAATACATTCCCAAAAGAAGTAATATCATGATCATCATGCAGTCCGTGAGGCTTGACGATGACTAGTCGGGGCCTCAGTGCTTTATCCTTTGGTGCAGGACTTTCCACCTTGTCTCCTAACTTGCTTGCGCAGTTTAGGTGTAGTATCTGTTGCGCAGCAAATAAACACTTTCTGAACCTCCAATGCTCATTTCCAGTGGAGCGAACCCGCGATGACTGGCAGCAGAGGAGATTGGGTTGGTTCCCCTAGTCTTCGCCCAACCAAGACAGTGGGGTAGGGGTTGGTAGTGTGCCAGGGCGTGTCCACACATCGATGGGTCATAATGTACTACCTCTGGGATCCCCTACTACTCAGAGATATCCTACAGGTTTAACCTGGGGCCGCAAAGCACCCAGTTACTGTGTGTGGCTAAACGCGGAGGCACTGTAGGAGTCTTGATGATGGTGATGCTATGCACTTGCAGGAAAGACATGCATAGCTGCTCCCTTTTCACGTGAGGTTAGCCAGCGGTGATAGCTGAAAGTGAGAAGCATGAACTAACTT
>NC_136520.1:40591970-40604470 GCF_053919585.1 Euprymna scolopes
ATATTTAAGAATTCAGGTGATAAGTCATCTCCTCTCAGTACAGACCAATAGTCTTCTGTGTGTCATGAGTAAGTTGCTGGAATCCATATTAAATAGAGAAGTAGTCAACCACCTCAGCAGAAATAACCTTCTTAGTGACATGCAATATGGTTTCCGTTCTGCCAGATCTACAGCAGATGTGCTAACGGTTATATCTCATAGGATTAGTGAATCTCTTGACAAACGTTTCCTCTCTAGGGCAATTGCTCTTGACATATCAAAAGCCTTTTATAAGGTATGGCATAAGGGCCTACTTCACAAGATTTCCAGCAACGGTATAACTGGAAATGTTTTCTCAATCATTGAATCATTTCTCTCTGATAGGCTCATAAGAGTAGTGGTTGATGGGCAGAAATCAGAGGCCTTCAGTATTAATGCTGGAGTCCCTCAGGGGTCCATTCTGGGCCCAACTCTCTTCCTGACCTACATCAATGATCTCCCAAAACACATAAATCATTCGTTGATATCTATGCTGATGACTTGATCATCTATGGCGACACATCTAAGGCCATAAATGACAAAGTTCTCTCTGATTATCTCTCCTCTGATCTTGAGTGCGTGGCACAGTGGGGGAAGAGGTGACTGGTTACTTTTAATGCATCTAAAACTAAGCTCCTATCTTTACATCATTAACGCTCTGATCCCCATCTGCCATCAATTGAAATGGATGGCTCTCGACTAGAGGAAGCTCCATGTTTTTATAAGCTTCTGGGCTTGACCTTTACTCCTTACCTGAAATGGAACACGTACATCAAGTCTATTGCCAAGGTCACTGGAAAAATGGTAGGATCCTTCTACCACTCCACAAGATATCTCACTGCTGATGCAATTCTCTATCTGTATAAAAGCCAAGTACGTCCATGGATGGAGTACTGTTGCCACATCTGGGCAAGAGCTGCTAAAACAGCCTATCCTACCTTGACAGAGTACAAAATAGGCTTCGGGGCTTAGTGGGGTATGCCGTTTTCTCTTCCCTGCAACCTCTCTCCCACAGGAGAGACGTTGCGAGCCTGTCTTTGTTTTATCATTACTTCAATGGGAAGTGCTCATCTGAGCTCCAAATCCCTGGTCCCCTCTCGCCAATCTGCCCAGATAGTTTTATTTTGCGGGTCAAAGTGTTCCTCCCGAGAGGAGTAGAGGGCACACTGACTTTTCAATCCGACTTTCCAACCCTCGTATCATATTTCTTACCGTAAGAGAGAAATGAATAGATATAACGAGACTAAACCTTATATGTAGAATCCTTATTCTAATTTTGAGTAACATCTGTTACATGATATTGGTTAAAAAAAAATGCCTAAAATTTAAGGCTCTGCGTTCAAACACCTCGGCTTAACATTGGAGATATTACCAAGGTGGTTGCAATGAAAGTGGCCGTTCTCTACTGTGCAGGAAAGTTAGTCACACCCGAGTATCCTATATTTCTACAAGGCCACCATTCTCCCATGCATGGATTATTGCTGCCACATCTGGGCTGGTGCATCTGTCACTAATCCCTCACTCTTAGACAGGGTCTGAAAAAAGAGTTTCTAATCTAATAGCTCCAGCATAATCAACCAAGCACCAACGCCGAAATGTTGTGTCCCTGTACCTGCTTTACAAGGACTTTAATGGAATGTGCTCCAACAAACTGAAGGCGTAAATATCCCCGACTAACTCGACAAGCTGCAAAATTCCACCCCTTTATTGTAGAGATCACTAGAGGTCGAAAAGTCTTATAATTTAATAGTTTCTCCCCCCAATTTGCTTGAGTTTGGAATTTCCATCCCAGGTGCCTGCTTCCCTGATTGTACTGACATGTAAAATTTCAAGTGTAGAGTGAATAGATAACTTCTCGCTGCTCACCCCCTGCCGAATTTGTCCCAAATAGTAGCCACTTACGTCCAAGTGCCCATGTGTCTTGTGTGGAGTGAAAATCAGTAATATATATATATATATATATATATATATATATATATATATATATATATATATATATATAATGATGCATCATCATCATCATCATTGTGATCATGTTATGACCATGATCATCATGATCATTATGATTACTATGATGATGATGATGATGATGATCACCATGAACATCATCATCGTCATCGTCATCATCATTATCATCATCATAAACAACAACAAACGCTCTTTCTTGTTTAAAGAAAATATTTTTCAAGTAAGCAATTTCATTGATTCCTGGTCAATGTATGAAAGAATTTACAAATTTTCTTTCTTTTTGTACTGATGTGTGACTGCTTATCAAGGTGCTAAAGCCACTCGAGGATAAAGGTGAATGAGTTTGTCAGGTGGACGATGAGACAAACACCATGATGATTGAAGACGATGGTTGAAGCTAAAGAGAATTTTATTATTTGAGAGGGTGGCTCAACAAAAATTTGTTGCCATTAGACTTGAAAACGATCATGTTATTGTTAGCTGGAGAGCAGCTCTGAGATACTGCATTTTACAGCTTGGTAGTTTTTAGATACAAACTCTGCTCATGGAAGTTTAGTTCAGCTTAGCTACACAGAACAAAAAAGAAAAACTATCCATAGTGGTTGTAGCTAGATGAGTTTTGTTGCGACTGTTTTATGGAGAATTGAAGCTCAGTCGGGCACCTACAATAAAAATAACAAAAGAATAGATAAAGACTAGCAACGTTTCTTCTGTGAGAAAGCGGCCGTAAGAAAGGGAAGAGGACACACGCTACTAGATTGTGAAGTCGAATTTGTACTCTATCAAGGCAGTATAACATAGTGCGAACATGCATATGCAAATGCATGCAAAAGGACCTCAACGGTAACGCAAAAAAGATTATGAAAAGAGAAAGAGAACGATCATGTTAGAGATGTGGATCACGTTCGAGAGCATGCTAAAGGCTTGGGTGATGCTCGATAAGACAATTACATGAGGGATGTCACAGATGTCACAGTGGCAATGAGAGAGTGAGGAAATAAATGTCGTTGTACAACAACAACAACAACAACAACAACAACAACAAAAGCGAGTTAAAGTTCTTTTCTATTCTTTGTCTGTTCTGCGACCGAGGCTACAACGTGTTGGCTCCCAGACCATGTTACAGGAGGACAGGAAGTGCTGAGCAGCACCTCCTTAGATGTGTCTTATTATTCTATCTATCTATCTATCTATCTATCTATCTATATTTTTTCTTTTAGTTTCCGTCAGTTATCAAGTTTTTTCATGTTTATCTCTATTATCTCAGGTCCTCATACCTATCAGCTTGACTACTCTAACCCCGAACGCATCTAATTCTGTAAATATCCATTTATCTATTTCCATACCTATTCTAGGCTGTTCCCATCTATCTCAATCTCTCCAGATCTGCAGACATATCTACATCTGTAGTAGTCTCTCTCTTTCTCTCTCTCGCCCCCATCTCTCTTTTCCTCCCTCCATCTCTCTTTCTCTTTACGAAGAAAACAAAGAGAGAGAGAGAGAGAGAGAGAGAGAGAGAGAGTGAGAGAGTGAGAGAGAGAGAGAGAGAGAGAGAGAGAGAGAGAAATTCCAGCGATATAAACTACAGACACTCAGACATGACAGAAAAGAATAGACACCAAGATAAATATTTTTCCTAAGATTAATATGTGATTATTTATGATTTCAGATAAGAATAGTGCTGAAATAACTTAGAATATCTCATTAAAATTGCATCTAAAAACATTGAAGCATGCTATGAACCAAAGGAACACCAGACCTATCAACATTTCTTCAAGGACGAAATGCGGGTGAACACGAAGGTGGTATTAGTCAACGCAAAATAGCAGGAAATCTTTCTACTGTTAATATAGTGATCGCAAAATTCACAAGAAAGGACAAAAAGCACACAAAACCTTTACCGGGTTCCCACAGGCCTTCTGAAAAAACCTTGCGTCTTGTAAAAAAAATGTTGAAGAGGATCCTAAGTGCAAAGCCTCTGACATTGCAACACAAGTTGGTGGTAGTCTTAGTCTCAGAACAACCGTCAAGTATCTTCACAAGCTGGGCTACTGCAATAGAGCTGCGAAAAGGAAACTTCTTCTTTGTCCTGCCAGTATCAAGTGCAGAAAACCTTGGGTTCGTGAGATGATGGAGAGACGTATGACCTTTTGGTCATAGGACTCTCCATCATCAGTGCCATTGATGACCAATGCCATTTTCTCTGATGAGTTACAATTTGCATTATATCCTCACAGTGGAAAGATATGAGTATAGAGACTCCCTCAGCAAAAGTTTGGCTTAAAAAGACTGCAGCCAACGCTGAAACAAACATGGGGGTTTCTCGGTTATGACATGGGATGCAATTTGGAGTGATGGTCGCTCAGAACTGGTGGGGTGTGAAGGAACCATCAATTCTGCTAAATATGTTTCAATATTACATGAAGGACTTCTACCGATATTGTCACGTGATAAAATGAACCAAGTTAACTACCCATTTATGGAAGACGGAGCTCTTTGTCACTCTGCTACGACGACACAACATTGGTTGAGTCAAAATGGGATTAATGAACTTACATGCCCAAGTCAGTTCACAAATAGAGACCCAATTGAAAACCTTTGGGGCATATTAGACCGGAACCTTCACAAAAGGAGAAGAAAGGCATCTTCGAAGCCTGAACTTTTAGAATTATTGCAAGAAATTTCCCCAAATGATATTGGTCAACTGATCAATGCCATGCCTAGAAAGGTCCTAGCATTACAAACAGCAAAGGAATGTCAACCAAATATTAGTTATTAAATTTGCGACAATTTATTTTTGATTTTGTTCTATACATTATGTTTATTGAAATAAACTGTTTCTATGAGTGTCTATTCTTTTCTGACACACACACACACACACACACACACACACACACACACACACACACACACACACACACACACACACACACACATATATATATACAATATATATATACAATATATACATTTATATATATATAAATATATATATATATATACAATATATATATATACAATATATATATATACAATATCTATATATACAATATATATATACACACACATACACACACATTATATATATATATATATATATATATATATATATACTTCAACTTGTCCCAATGTTGCATCACAATGCCTGTTTTACAAGTATTTTAATAGAATGTGCTCTGATGAACTCATTGCACTTGTACACCTTCGATTCTTCCTGATTCCGATACAATAACCGATTCTCTTTCAAATTCCTGATTCTGAAAGAATTATCGTTTCTGATTCTTTAAAAATCTCTGAATAGTTAGCTGTATGAGATTTTTTTTTAATGTTCAAATTATTTTACAAATTAATGTAATATGTGCATGTATTTTCGCAAGCGTAAAAATGAACGTTGGCTGATCGATGGATTGTAGTTTTATCGATAGTTTAAAAATCAATTGATTTTTTAAAATCATTTTTTAATTAATGGGAAATAAGGGGTTTAAACGCAAAGGAAGAAATATTAAAAGAATCGTTTTTGGAATCGGAATTGAAGCCCATTTTTTTTTTCTGGTTCAGATGCTGATTTCTATCCACCAAAGCTTTCGATTTTTCCGATTCTGTTTAATCAGTCGACTTTGCGATGTTAAAATTCCAACACACACACACGCACACACACACACGCACACACATATATATACACGTATCTCTCTCTACTAGTATATAAAAGCAACTTTGCGTGTGTGTGAATTCGTTCCCTATGAACTCGAAAACGGCTAGGTCGATTTTTATGAAATTTCACACGAAGGTACTTCACGTACTTTCCAGTTTTCTTAGAAAGGTTTTGTATCAGAATGTCTTCGATCTATATCGGTAATCGAAAAAAAAAAAAACGATAAAAAATGAACAGGCGATTCTGACTAAAGTTAACCCATTCCACAGCTTAACATGACAAGTGCATTTGAGAAGTTTTATTACCATTCAAGCAACAGTATGTTCTTTGCTATGACAGGGGCGCGTTCGAAAATGAATGTTTTTGTTTAAAACACAATTGCACCATGATACTTGACTTTTGCATTTTAAACTTAAACTCAAGGCATTATATATAAAAATAATTTGATAAAATCAACAGTAGGTTCTCTACAGTGCAATGTAGACTACAATGTATTGTGGATTAAGTCACTGCAGGAAGGCATGTAAAGTTTTCATCCGGTGCACCACGATTGGTCCTCAATTAGAGCAATCAATTAATCAATCTATTTCATTTAAAAATGGGCGATTTCACCGATCTCAGTGACAATAAAGATATATGCAGGTGAAATAATCGTTGATCATAATTCAAACATCGTCAGGAAACGCCGGGTCTCCGTGCTAGTATATATATATATATATATATATATATATATATATATATATATATATATATATAACTGAACGTGTCTGTCTGTCTGTCTGTGTGTCTGTGTACATTTCCCTACGCAATAACTCTGTCAATTTTCAGTCTACAGACTCTAAATTTGATATACAGAGTACTGACATTTGGGAAAATCTTTGTAATCCATTTTCGGCCTGAAATTTGGCGGTTAAGGCTCAACGTTCAACGATTTGACTTTTTAGAACTCTACTAAACTCCTCGGCAAAATTTTGGGTCTAAACACTTGAAATTTTAGATATAGGTTCCTTGGACATGGATCTAACATAATAACTTGATTTAAGCTCAAAACAATAAATGTTAAGGGGTCATAATAGGAGTAAAATTTTAATAAAAATTGACCGCTTTTTTTTTGCGCAACATACACCTCCAAACACCCGGGCAACGCCGGTCTGAAATGCTAGTATATATATATATATATATATATATATATATATATATATATATATATATATATAGCTTATTTTATGTATTTTCATAAAATTTTATAAGCGGGCATATATTATGCATCGATTTCCAGTATTTACTTCAACAGTGCCCAATACTTGAATAGAGCTAGGCATTGAGACATGAAAATATACATGGCAATTAAACCACACAGAATATTCTACGTTTCATCATTGCAAGGATTCGTCAGGGAACTGAAACACGGAACATTTTGTGTAGCTTAATTGCCATATATATTATCATAAATTACTATATTTAAAGCAGCCGGTATGGCTTTGTGGAATCTTCATGGTTTCCAGTCGTTTGAACACAATTAACTGTCTGAACGTTGTATCCATATTTGGCATTTATAGTTGTTAAATTCCCTTAATTTTTGTGGCAGTTGATGGTGACCTGGAAGTAATGTCTTAGCAAATGGAGTCAAAGCTGGCTTTGTAGCTGGATTGAATCTCCCGACCAATAGCAATCATCACTTCCTGTACTGATAATTGCGAAAGCATGAAACACTAACGCTTATATATATATATATATATATATATATATATATATATATATATATATATATATATATATAATTTTTTTTAAAAACAGTAATCTACAGATATGCGTGTTGTAGAGCCCTACTCCTCTTCAGCGTAGCTTGACTGTTGTTGGGATTCGAACCCCGGACCTTATGCATTTCAGTCCAGCGCCCTAACCCATTACGCTATGATGCCATAGACAATTTACCGCTTAGTTTTTATCGTTTATGTGTTTACGTAGTTTTCGTTGTTGATTTTTTTTAAATATATATATATATATATATATATATATATATATATTAATATATATATATATTTTAATTTTGATTTTTTAAATATATATATATATTTTAATTTTTTAAATATATATATATGTATTTTAATTTTAATTTTTTAAATATATATATATATTTTAATTTTGATTTTTTAAATATTTATATATATTTTAATTTTGATTTTTTAAATATATATATTTTAATTTTGATTTTTTAAATATATATATTTTAATTTTGATTTTTTAAATATATATATTTTAATTTTGATTTTATATATATATATATATATATATATATATATATATATATATATATATATATATATATATAACACCCGATGTCTACTTGCATTGTGTGTTATGATAGATCCATGCTTGATTAATAACATCTTTATATTTGGAATATAGCTGCTTTGTGATCTATTTGTATCTGCTCTGTAGTTAAATACATCGAGCTTCGTAAATAAAAGGGTTGTATTAAATAAAGGTTGAACTATAATTTAAAATGCATATTTTCCACATATATAGATGACAGTCGGCGAATCAAAGCATAACAGCTTGATTCGCCGACTGTCGTCTAGATCGTCGAGTTGCAAACCTGGTTTGAGATAGTTTTTTGTCTAGCCGCACTGATGAGTTGTGATACAAGGAAACAATACTGTGTGTGGATGACTGTGTGTGTGTGTGTAAATATATATATATATATATATATATATATATATATATATGTATATATATGTGTGTGTGTGTGTATGTCTGTGTGTGTGCGTATGAATGCTTCATTTGATTTCCTTTTCGCATAAACACTGAAGTAAAAACGTCTCATCTCAAGTGAAGTCCACTGTAAACAAGAGGAACACCATGGTTGGATCCTTCTATCGCCCCAGAAGATATCTCACTGCTGATGCAATTCTCTATCTATATAAGAGCCAGGTACGTCCAAAAGGAGCTGCTAGAAAGGACTTATCCTGCCTTGATAACGTTCAAAATAGACTTCGTCGCCTCTTTCCCACAGAAGAGATATTGCGAGCTTGTCTCTGCTTTATCGTTATTTTCATCGCAAGTGCTCGACTCTATGGTCCCCCTCCCTCGCCAAACTTTCACAAGAAACATCCGTCTAGCTGAAAACGCTGTCAATAATTCCCTCACTCTTTATCTGTGTCTAAACCTAAACGTAAATTTCATTTCTTAGAACTGCACGCCTCCCGTGTTCCTGCTTTCCAGCTGACTATGACATGGTTTTCTTCAAGTCCAATGTAAACAAGTTTTTGATGAGCCGTTCCACCTAAGTCAACAAATTTACCGAATTTCCATTACTATCGATTACTATATTGTCCAATTGACTACTGTATACTCTTTAATCCTTATCATCGAGTAACCTTTGGGCTTTGATAAGTGGTGATGCCTATGTAAAAAGCAATAACAAAAAACACTATTTATATGCATTATCAATAGCAAGGTTACATAATTTCATATGGTCTTTGAAAATGGACATTTTATTAATTAACCTCTAAACACGTTTTATTAGAACCGCTTTAATATTGCGCTGTCTAGCTTTGTTCTTCACTAGTGACATTTTTATCTAAACAGTTGACAATATCGTTGTTGTCTTCAATTAAAAGTTTTCAGAGTCGTGTCTTCACCTCGTTAAAAATTTAAAACATTGCTTTCTCCTTCTTCGTCTATTTCAGTCAATGAGAAACTTGAACAATCTCAAGTGACACTCGACATTAAACAGAGTGACTCAAAAAACAATTCAGGCAATAAAGTAATTAGCTTAGCCTGAAGGTGGTACCCATCTCGTTTGACTGCGAAAAAGAAAAAGTAAATAAATATAATAAAATAAATAAATAAATAAAAAAAGGGAGAAGGAAAAAGAAATGCAATTGCTGAATGCACTTCTGCAGAAACTGTTTAGTCATTGCAACCAAAGAAACACACACACAAAAAAAAAACGACCCCCATACTCCCCTCCCAGATGGCGCAGGTGGCGGTGGTGTTGGCGTGTGGGGACTGTAAAACACACTTCCTCGTATTACTCATAGTCATTTAAAATAAAAAAATCATGCTAATCATTTTTCATCTTCCTACTTGTTACATATAGAAGTCAAGAGGGGATGGGGGCGAGATAGCAGAGGTTCTGATTGGTCGAGTAAAATTATGCGTTAGAAGAAAGGATTTGTTGTGTTGGCAAGTAAGTTCTTGCTATTTCTTTTTTAAATTTTGAAAAGAAAGTAGAAAGTGGATCTTGGGTCTACTTTCGGCAGCACATATAACTCTCGCTTCTGACAAAGAAGGAAGAATGGCTGGTTGCTAGGTCAGAATCTATTCCATCTAACAATTAACGTTGGCAAGTTTTTGATTTTGAAGTAGTTTTTTTTAGCTCTTTATATCAAGTGGCTTCATGCGTTGTCTGATACGATTTCCATAAAAACAAGTCAAGTTTTAGGCCTTAGTATATGTAAATCTTAGTTCTGCACCATGCAAAAAAAAAAAAAAAAAAATGAATTGACTAAATCTATCATTTGCCCTTTCTCCTATTTAGCCACAAAAGTCCCGAAGGCCTTAACATATTTAAATTTGAGTTCAGCACCATGCAAAACTGCTAAATAGACATACACAGAAAATTTTGGACAAATATGATAAAATAGTCCCAAAAATGGAGTGTTTTTATGAGCTCTAAAAGAGCCCCAGGGGCACACCCAAGAGTTATCGCGAAGTATAGACGAACAAAATTATATAGAAATCAGTTAGTTATAACTTTTCAAAAAGTTTTATAAAAATCCAAGGCATCAATTATTTTTTTAGTAAGCACAAAAGTGTTAATTTTAACCATTTTAATCCGAAAGGCACCCCTGGAGGGGAAACCGAAGTTTTTTTGGAAAATCCGTTCTGTTCCTGTATTACTCATATCATGTTTAATGTTTGTACAAAATTTCAAAAAATTCAAAGGCGTAGTTATTGAGAAGAGTGTGGACAGACAAACGGACGAATGGACAAGGGTGAAATTACAGGTCCATCCTCCTTTTGTCGGGGGATCAAACATCTATTTCATTTGGGGATTCTATTTAGAATCACAGTTTCATCTATTTTTTTGTTGTTGTTAATTTAAACTGATTTCTATTTATTTTTATATTAGTAAACTAGAATACCAAGTTCGGAAAAATTAACATCTGTGACAAGCAAATACGCGTTAGTTGTCGAACTGTAACTTTGGTATGCCAGTGAAAAACATTGCTTCTATGGCGTTTCTGTGTGTCATCCAGCGTTATATTTTGAAATTGATTTTGTACTCTGCCAAGGCAATAACAATTACTGTAATGGTTAAAGGCAATAAAAGAGAGAGAGAGAGAGAGAGAGAAAGAGAGAGAGAGAGAGAGAGAGAGAGAGAGAGAGAGAGAGAGAAAGAGAGAGAGAGATCCAGGAAAACCTTAGAGGCTGTCATGAGATAATTTAGGAGATGAAAGAGGCTGTGACGAGGGTCACTGACATGCTCACACAAGAGAAGTTATTGGGACGACACAAGTGCATTATAGCCGAAGGAGATTACTTCAAAGGTGACTAGAGTTTCATGTGTCTACTATCAATAAAAGTGTCCATACGAAAACAGTCTGAAAACTTATTGAAAACACCTCATAGTTCTGTTGTCTGCACAGATATCAAATGATTTCATAAAATGATTTTGAAGATTAATAATAAAGATCAGGAAAAGGTTTTGGCTCAGGATAGATTCTTGACGTCAATGTTAATACTATCTACTTCAAACTTCTTACCATCAACAACTACTTTATAAACCTATCAGAGGAAGGGGTTGATGGTTGTGAACATGGGATTGAGTTATGTTTGAAAAAAATTGCATTTCAATTGTTTAATCATCTGTAATTTGCAGTTAACTTTTCAGTGACGTATCCCTTATTAATTTTCTGTCTATCACTTTCACCCTCTCTCACTATGTTAGTTGACGACTGCTATTGTTTTGATTTTATACTGTAGATTTCATCTTGTTTTGTTTGTTAATGGTCAAAGGTAATAAAGGGAGAGGGATAGAAAGGGAGAGGAACAGAGAGTAAAGGATGGAGATAGAAAGAGAGAGAGAGAGAGGGAGAGAGAGAGAAAGGGACTGAGAAAGAGAGAAAGAAAATGGGAGAAAGGAAAAGGGAAAAAAGAAAATAACAGGGAGACAGGGAAAAAAGGAGAGTGGAGAAGGAGAGAGAGAAATAAAGTGGGGGAAATGGAAAGAAAGGAGGAGAAAGGAAGAGGGAGAGAAAAGAAAGAAAAAGGAGACATAGAGAAAAAGAAGGAGAAGGAAGAATGAGTGAGAAAAAGGAAGAGGGAGACAAAAAGAAGTGACAGTAGTACTCGCATCTGTGTTTTACATAAGTAGAAGATTGCGCCAGGAGTCAAGTACTTTCTGGTACAGTGGCATGATTCAACAATTTCTCCAGCGACTTTAGCAACAGATTGGATACAGGTCTTCCATTTAAGATCTTGAGTGAAAGTCAGTCCTCTTGACTTATCAAAGCAAGGGTCATTCATTTTCAGATGAGGCAAAACGTGGATCCGTGCGCTGGTGGCGAAAGAAGGGAAACGTTGTTTTAAAAGTGTTGAAAAGTACCAAACCATTTTCTCCCAACATTGCACCACGTGCTTGGGATCAGAAGAGAGAGAACCATGGAGACCTTGGTCAATAGTGCTCTTTGAGCTGTTGCCATAGATAGTTCTGTCGTTTCTTGCATAGATGTCAACAAATCCTCTCAAAATATGAATTGGAGGATCACTTATAGTAAGCTCGGAAGCAACGTGGTAGTATTAGAACTACCGGTCTAACAGGACTCTGATGAAAATCCAGGAGGCGTCGACA
>NC_136520.1:40609470-40619470 GCF_053919585.1 Euprymna scolopes
GATGAGAAATATATCCGGATGGCAAAATGGATGAGAAATATATCTGGATGGCAAAATGGATGAGAAATATATCTGGAGGGCAAAATGGATGAGAAATATATCTGGATGGCAAAATGGATGAGAAATATATCTGGATGGCAAAATGGATGAGAAATATATCTGGATGGCAAAATGGATGAGAAATATATCTGGATGGCAAAATGGATGAGAAATATATCTGGATGGCAAAATGGATGAGAAATATATCTGGATGGCAAAATGGATGAGAAATATATCTGGATGGCAAAATGGATGAGAAATATATCTGGATGGCAAAATGGATGAGAAATATATCTGGATGGCAAAATGGATGAGAAATATATCTGGATGGCAAAATGGATGAGAAATATATCTGGATGGCAAAATGGATGAGAAATATATCTGGATGGCAAAATGGATGAGAAATATATCTGGATGCCTAAATGGATGAGAAGTATATCTGGATGTCTAAATGGATGAGAACTATATCTGGATGACAAAATCGATGAGAAATATATCTGGATGGCAAAATGGATGAGAAATATATCTGGATAGCAAAATGGATGAGAAATATATCTGGATGGCAAAATGGATGAGAAATATATCTGGATGGCAAAATGGATGAGAAATATATCTGGATGGCAAAATGGATGAGAAATATATCTGGATGGCAAAATGGATGAGAAATATATCTGGATGGCAAAATGGATGAGAAATATATCTGGATGGCTAAATGGATGAAAAGTATATCTAGATGGCGAAACTGTTGAAGTAGTGATAGAAGTTTTTTTTTTTACCTTGGTGACACCATTGAAGCACAGGGATGAGTTATACTATTTATCTATACATTATTGAAACGTTATGTGTTTGTGGTGTTTGTGTGGGTTGTCTGTTTGTATGCAAATAAAAACACGTGACTGGTTAACAAAAATGGAACAGCCAGATTACACGCAATATTAAGATTTTTCAGAGTTCGAATCTCACTTAAATATAAATGGTCTTTTAAACTGAATACATGTTTAATACATTTAAAGAAATCAACATAGAAGTTATATATAAAAATTACATAAAAATATTTTTTAACTGAATAACCTTACTTTTTAACAAGCCTCAAAAAGTAGATAAAGAGCGTTCTACAGTTGTTTAAAACAAAATATTTTTTTACTTTAAAGCTTAATTTCTTATACATTCTACAAAACAAAAACACAATATGCAAATATATTCATCATAGTTAATTACTCTCTAATGAAAATACTAAGTAGCGTTTTATCACACGGAATCTCTCAACTGTTTTTGGTTGCATGTACTATAAAATGGTAGAAACGATATAAAGATGGAAATCGATATACCGTATATTATGCACATTATACGTACTGTAACAACGCTGTTCAAATAACTACTAAAAACTTACATATTTATATTAGTTTAGATTGAATATTTTTCATGTCTGTTTGTGTCGTTAAAATGATTGCAGATCCTGAATGTTTTTGTATCTGTAGGAATATAAAGCGATTATTGAAATTTAACTTTGAATGTAGAAATTTTCTTTTTCTTTATTTACATCCCCTTGCTTTCCCCTCTCTAATTGGTGTATTTTCTTCTCTCTTTCTCCCCTTCTTTTCTCCCCCTCTCTCTCTCTGGTGTTGTGTCTAACAATATTCGATAAAAGGAAGAAGAAAAAAAAAACACAAGAGACTGGCAGAAGAAAAGGAAAACGCCAGAGCGGTGTTGCGACCTTGGAATTACGACAGAGTAGATTTGCGGCCTCTGCTTTACACCAGAGCAGTGTTGCTACTTTGGAATTACGACAGAGCAGATTTGCGGCTTCTGCTTTACACCAGAGCGGTGTGCGACTTTGGAATTGCGACCGAGTAGATTTGCGGCCCCTGCTTTACACCAGAGCGGTGTTGCGACTTTGGAATTTCGACAGAGTAGTTTTGCGGCCTCTGCTTTACACCAGAGCGGTGTTGCGACCTCGGAATTGTGACCGAGTAGATTTGCGGCCTCTGCCTTACACTAGAGCGGTGTTGCGACTTTGGAATTACGACAGAGTAGATTTGCGGCATCTGCTTTACACCAGAGCGGTGTTGCAACCTTGGAATTGCGACCGAGTAGATTTGCGGCCTCTGCTTTACACCAGAGCGGTGTTGCGACTTTGGAATTTCGACAGAGTAGTTTTGCGGCCTCTGCTTTACACCAGAGCGGTGTTGCGACCTTGGAATTTCGACAGAGTAGATTTGCGGCCTCTGCTTTACACCAGAGCGGTGTTGCGACTTTGGAATTTCGACAGAGTAGATTTGCGGCATCTGCTTTACACCAGAGCGGTGTTGCGACCTTGGAATTGCGACCGAGTAGATTTGCGGCCTCTGCTTTGCACCAGAGCGGTGTTGCGACCTCGGAATTGCGACCGAGTAGATCTGCGGCCTTTGCTTTATACCAGAGCGGTGTTGCGACTTTGGAATTACGACAGAGTAGATCTGCGGTATCTGCTTTACACCAGAGCGGTGTTGCGACCTCGGAATTGCGACCGAGTAGATTTGCGGCCTCTGCTTTATACCAGAGCGGTGTTGCGACTTTGGAATTACGACAAAGTAGTTTTGCGGCCTCTGCTTTACACCAGAGCGGTGTTGCGACCTTGGAATTACGACAAAGTAGTTTTGCGGCCTCTGCTTTACACCAGAGCGGTGTTGGGACCTTCGAACTAAAGCACCAGAGTGGTTTTGCGAACTTTGACATGCCGAAAGAAAAAAAAGCAAGTAAAAAGTATATTTGTTATAAGTGTTCTTTATGAACCGCCAGACGGACTGATTTGGCAGCCCAGCCGAACTATACATTTCCTTCCTTTCCTGTTTTTCTTTCTGATAAAATTTATACCGGTTTACCTTGGCCTTTTTTTTTGTGATTAAATTTCTTTAGAACAATTAGTCTCGTGCAATGGGATAAAATTCGTTGAACGTGACGATAAACTTCCCGTTATGAAAAATTGTGAAAAGCGAGTCAGGTGCAATTCGATTTGTTGCGGTGCACAAGAAGTGTAGCGGACTAACTAATAAGTTAAAAGAGGATAACCAGTTTGTGTGCACGTTAAGTATGAGGTAATCCCAATACTTTCCCAATTCCGATACAATTACCGATACAGATTCTATTCAAATATCTAAATATTTTATTATAGCGTTGTTTATTTAAGGAGTGAGAACAAATTATCTTTATTCAAAAAAATTTTTTTTTACATAGGAGTCACCACTTATCAAGGCCCAGAGGCCACTCAAGGATAAGGGTTACAGAGTGTACAGTAGTCAATGGGACAATATCGTAGTAATCGTTAGTGGAAATTGGGTAAATTGGATTACTTAAGGGGAACAGCTCATCAAAAATTTGTTTACGTTGGACTTGAAAACGACCATATTGTAGTCAGCTGGAAAGCAGAAGAGAGTTCCACAGGCGTGCAGTTCTAAGAAAGAAGCTTTGTTCATGGAGTCTACGTTTAGGTTTAGACACAGATAAAGAGTGGGGAAAATTGTTGATAGTGTTTTCAGCTCCACAGGCGTTTCTCATGAAAGTTTGGCGAGGGGGACATAGGTTGGAGCTCAGACGAGCACTTGCCATGAAAATAACGATAAAGCAGCGGCAGGTTCTCAACGTTTCTTCTGTGAAAAAGAGATTGCAGAGAAGAGGAAAGGGCATCTCTCACTAAGCTACGAAATCTATTTTAAACTTTGTCAAGGCAGGATATAGCGTAAACAGCCATTTAATATGCTCATATATTTTCGAAAATGTAAAAAAAAAAAAAAAAAAAAAAAAAATACACTTGTTGGTGGGGAGGGGGCGATCTATAGATTTTAGTTTTACTAGTAGTTTAATATCTATACATATTTATCATTTTATTATTAGTACCAGCATTGGAAAATTAAGTTTTAAACATATATAAAATTGAAACAAAAAGAATCGTTTTTGACATCGGAAATCTACACATTTTTTTCTGATTCCAATACCAATTCCGATACTTCCAAAAGTTTCTCCGATTCCCGATTCCGATTAATCGTCCTGACACAAATACAAGACACTGTACTAACACTGAATAAGAGCGGGCATAGATTAATCTTCGAAAAAAGTATAGATTCAAATAGGAATAATCAGCTTTCAAACCTATGCTTATGTTTTGAACGTTATTTCACGAGAATTGTTATTTTTTAATGCAAAAAAAAAAAAAAAAAATGAATAACACCTTAATGGTCAAAGGTGACCCCAAACGGAAATCGATAAAACCATGTGACTTGCGAACGGAGATTTTTTGTTCTTGTTTTTGCATCTTTGCTGGCGAGATTTCAAAGACGTGGCCAGGCTATTGTTACTAATAGGGGGAGCACAAGGTAGCATTTATATACGGCACAATCGCGTTGAAACACCGGTTCTAGCCAGATCACCAAAGTTAAGCAACGTTGAGCCTGGACAGTACCAAATCGGTGACCATATAGGAAGGCGAGGCGCTGTATGTACCGCGAGGTAAAATACTAGGTTGAGAAACTGGCGCGGTCTATCCTTCTCTCGGGGGTAAATGGGACTCGCTTAAGCCGTAGTAGGCACCCCGTCTAGTGATGGCGTCACGATAAAAAAATACCTTTGATAGCCCTGGCGAAGCATCAAGTTTTCAGCTACCGACAAGATTTGAATTACACTACACACTCGTGTAGTGAGTTCAATCTCGGCTACGGCCGCGGTGGATATGGATGGGCAATATAACATGGTGTAGCGTGACTAACTACCCCTTTCTCTCTCTCTCTCTCTCTCTGTCCCTTTCCCTATCTAATCTGATGATGTTGAATCGAGCGTGGGTTTTAATTGTAAGATCTAGACCAATAATGTTGGATTTCTAAGGAATTCGAACCTGCACCATACATACACCTATGCAGCTTATAATGTTAGTATAAAAATAAAGATTTTACTATAATAACGATCTGTTAGTTATTTAGCAATTTTTCATAATAACTGAAGTTTCATTGCATTTGTATATAGGGAACTGCAGCAATAAAAGTGTGTGTATATATATATATATATATATATATATATATATATATATATATATATAACAAGCTCTACCTACGTATTGAGCACTGTTGAAGCAAATACTTAAAGTTTACGCATAAATTTATACTTTCGCATATTAGTTTTATGTGAGTAAATGAAGTAGTTATATATATATATATATATATATATATATATATATATATATATATATATATATATATATATATATATATATGCATTTTTTTCTCTATGGCGTATTTCATTAAATAAAATAGACGTTTTTTGTTTATTAATTCTATTTTCGATTCTTTCCAACTTCCGAATAACAGTCTTCACGTCTGCCGGGAACTGGCTGATGTAATCACCATATTTATCATAAGTCCGAATACTTTCCAATCCTTCAGGATTCATCGTCAGGGATAAATTAATCTAACTGGTGTGTGCGTGCGTGTGTGTGTGTGCGTGCGTGTGTGTGTGTGTGTGGGTGTGTGTGTGCTGAAATGTCAGTCGGTCATTTAAATTCGCATGCGTAGATCATGATATTATAATCATTAGATCACTCTGAACGGACGTCTCGACATTGAATAATAAATGTTTAAATTTCAACTTTCTTTCTCGCGGGTAACGTTAGCCGTACGATATGTCCCAAGCTAATGGAATCAGAGATGGCTTTGTAGCTGGGTTCGGTTCTTACAACCTCCGGCTGTAATCGTAAATCCCTGCACTGATGATTCCCGAAAGGATGAAACACTAGTGTATATATATATATATATATATATATATATATATATATATATATATATATATATATATATATATATATATAGTGCAAAATTTTGTTGAAAATTCAAAGACTCACGTTTTGTTTTTTATAACCTTCGTTTATTTCCTGGATTTTTCCATTACAGCCGTTTCATTAATGAGTTGGCAATTTTACGATTTATGTTTCCGTAAAAATATCATGTCCTCACCAACTTCTTCAGATGTTTATCCATTAGATTTTTACAACAAATGGTATATTTTTAACATGTTGAACATCGTATTCGGGTAAAAAGATTTCCACAGCCATGCTTCCTCACTTCCTCCATCTTTTGGTGCATGTATATATATGCTTTATTATTCTTTCTTTTTTATTTTTTCGATTTTCCGTATAAGCCTTTTTATATCAAAATCGAAAATATTAATGAAAGTTCGATAATTATCACGAACGCTTTCGATTCGACTTCGAATCATTTTCAGGTGGAATTCATGGAGTTGACGAGGTGAAAGTGAATAGAAGCGAAATTGGAAGTAGAAAATAAAAAGTAAAATATACAATAAACTGTATTGAGTTATGGGAAATTAAAAGTATATAAAATGTCGATTAAAAGTCGGTTAAAAACTAAGTCAATTAAACTATGAGAGTTCCATTAATATTTTCGATTTTCATATAAAATAGGTTATACGGACTCCCCTCCAATAAAGACAAATCATAAAGCAAAGTATCTTCGTTGTATTTAATAATGCCTGCTTAAATAAAAAATGCTGGTTAAATTTACCAATAAATATGCTTACTACAATATTTTAATTTATGCAGATTTCATATTCATATACCCAATAATTTGTAGATTATTATATTGTACCCAATATATGGTAGAAACATAGAAATTAAAAAAAAAGATAATGCTTTAGGTGCCATCAGTTAGAATCGAAACTAAAACATGCAGTTCTCCAGTTTTAGTTGTTACCATCTGATCTAAGGTCATACGTATATAAAAACTTCAAAATCAAACTATTTTTAAAGATATAAAGTATATTTGCGCATGTGTAGAAATGACACATTTAGTCGACTTAAGCTTGCCAAATTCCAATTTTTTCAATTTTGGCCACTTAACAGCTATTTTGACCGACTAATAAACAAATCGAATTTGTCCCACAACTCTAAATCTCCTATATATCAAGTTTCAAGCCTGGGGACTAAAAAATTGACGGAGTAGTTTGGCAGAGACCATTCTTCACACAGAAAAATATATGTTAGTATATATTAGTATATTTGGGCAGCAATTTTTCTCTATGCATGTTTCTTTAAACAACAGGGATAATTCATATTTGTTTCTCTAGCGATCCGTTTTTTTCAATTTGGTGTTCGAACGTTCTGTTCGAGTGTAAACAGAAATTTGCCGTAGCCGCGAACATTTTCGACTTGCATGAGTCATCTTCAGGCGAGTGACGAATTAAAAATTGCGTTTGGTGAATTTATTGAAAAGTCGATTAAAATCGTTTAAAATCATTGAAAGCACGTAAGCGTGCCTTCCCCCTCATATTGAGCCTGATTGATGGCCGGTTTGTTCATGCGAGCGAGTAGAGCTTTAATGATTAGGAGGCGCAAATCACAATTCGCTAAAAGGGGGGAAAAATGGATTGCAAGAAAAACAAAGAGGAATTATCCCTGCTGTTTAACCACACACACACACACACACACACACACACACACACACACACACACACACACACACACTTATATTGGCATATATTGTAAATTCGAATATATGGTATATATGCACTCATGTATGTACTCATGTAATTTCCTAATTTACATAAATTTAAATATGTTGCCCCCTCCCCCGTCCTTTGGACATATACTCCTAAAATAGTCGACCCTCTCGTTAGGACCATTTTTAGCTGCTTCACTCTTGAAAAAGCCCGCGTAAGACGGGCGAAACTTTAAGCATTTAGTTTTTCTTCCTCAGTTTTTAAATCATATCGTCGAATTTTTATGTTTGTACAATTTTCATATATATTATTATCCTTTTGCAATTTTTACACACACACGCACACACACACACACACACACACACACACACACACACACACACACACACACACACACACACACACATATATATATGTGTGTGTGCGTTTCCTGGGGTTATTAGTGCAAAACCGAACAGCTGTCTTTTCTCTCTCTTATGACCCCTCCCTCTTTTTCTTTTCAAGATTAATGCACGCTGACAAGAAGGAAGATATCTCCCGTTCCTTCACACCGTGAACTCTTTCCGTCCTCCTGACAACCGCATCATACCCCTCTCTGCCATCTGGTTGGTTCGGGCTGACTTTCGCCCGTTAAGCCCTTTAATTAAAATAACAACAGCTAATGATTCCCTCTCTTCTGCTCTGGAAGAACCGGAGCTAATAATACGCTTTAACTCCGACAGAGAAAATATATGTTTCTTAAAAAAACAACGAAACAAATGCGGATAATCTTAAGATACGACCATTTAATCTACGCGTTTAGTAATGTTGGATATTCATTAGAATAGCCAACAAGTCGAAAAAGTGGTAAATAAACAACTATATAACGAATAAATGTTACCAAAGGCAAGATATGTTACTTGTTTTACCGACAGCAATAACTTATTTTAAAGTGTTTATTTAATTCGAAACACAAATATATACGGCACAATCACGTTGACTTTGAGCCTGATCAGTACCAGATGTGTGAACGATTTGGGAATACCAGGCGCTGTATGTAGAGGGACATCGATATCTCCCTGCAAAAAGTGCAAAAACTAACGTCGTCATCTCCTTTAACGGGGATATTCATGCGACTGGGGACAGCTTGTAAATTTAATATTTCCATGAAACTTCTTCCTTTGGAGGAAGCCGATTAAATCCACTTTAGGGTTAGTGCCACTGTTTCATTTGTTTTTTTTTCAGAAACACAAGTAGTGTCGAGTCGCTAAGTTAGAACCAAGATGGCCGACGTGAGATGGTCATCTGGGAAGTGTCAATAATCGTTCAAAACTCAAAAATAAAACATACTAATATAAATCCACCCAATAAATAAATGTTACCGTGACAGAGGAACACTTTGTCCTGTAAAAAATCCCATGGGCAGTCCCGTCGGCATTTCCCGGTAGAGGCGCCCCGGGCGATTATTAATGAACTAATCCCTTCTTAAAGAGAAAAAAAAATACCCCTCAAAACTATATCTCTATAAAGCCAAAATTCATTCATGCAAGGAGTATTGTTGCCACATCTGGGCTGGTGTTGTAACGACTATGGTGCCAAATAGAAGAGTTTCTTACACGTCCCACATTGTCTACAACACTCCAGTCTCTGTCTCATCGCCGTAATATAGCAGTCCACTATTTGTTTTATGAGCACTTCCATTTGAGATTTTGGTTCGATCGATTGACTTCACATGTACGTCTTTAAAATAAATACTCTCCATCAACCTTGCTAGCTGCAAAATCGTATTCCTTCCTTGTAGAGATTCAACAAACTTCCTACTTTAATTCATTCTGTCCATGGAGCTCTTGGATTTGGAATTCCATACCTGTTCCACGTATTCCTTCCTGCATAAACATGCAGAAATTGAAATGTACTGTGAACAAACATATTGCTACACAGCCCCTCAGTACTATGCCCCTATAAATTTGTTTCACAACCATAGTAAACTTTTATGGCCTATACTTCAGTTCCATAATCATAGTAAACTTTTACGTCCTATAATTCTGTTTCATAATCATAACGAACTTTTACATCCTATAATTCTGTTCCATAATCATAAAAAGCTTTTACGTCCTAAATTCTGTTCCAAACCATGGTAAACTTTTACGTCCTATAATTCACTAATTATGATAAACGTTTACATCCTATAGTTCTGTTGCAAACCATAGTAAACTTTTACATCCTATAATTCTGTTCCCTAATCATAATAAGCTTTTACATCCTATAATTCTGTTCCATAATCATAAAAAGCTTTTACGTCCTATAATTCTGTTCCATAATCATAGTGAACTTTTACATCCTATAATTCTGTTCTATAATCATAGTAATCTTTTACGTCCTATAATTCTGTTCCATAATCATAATGAACTTTTACATCCTATAATTCTGTTCCATAATCTTAGTAAACTTTTACGTCCTATAATTCTGTTCCATAATCTTAGTAAACTTTTACGTCCTATAATTC
>NC_136520.1:40624470-40689470 GCF_053919585.1 Euprymna scolopes
TTGGCCTTTTGGCCAAGAAAACGACTGATCACGCTTTCTTCGATTGCCGCGAACTCCGCCGGTACTGGTCGTATGTAAGCGAAGTGACGGCTCGCATCGATCCTGAGCATCCTCGCCCAATTACCGTATCCAATGTCGTGGACAACGTGAGGCCGCCGTGGGACCGGTAAAGACAAATGGTCTACGTTACGATCCTGGCCGTAGCGAGAATGGTGATTTGGACATCGCGTTTGCAAGGTTGCCGGGGGGGGGCGTGTTGTCTTTTTCTGATCAGGATCTGATCGCTTTCTTTAAACACCAACTGCGGGGGAAGATCAGATGTGATAGAAGAAGGCTGCATCGCGCGGCATTTGACAGAAGATGGATGCATGTAGCAAGTCTGTGTGTACGAAGAGGAGCCAAATTTGAATACGTGTTCCCTGCCTAGGTGTGGAACGCGCAGTTCCGTAAAGTAAAATTAAACAAGTAGCCTCTCAGCTAGGTGAGTGTGTGTTCCATCCCTCCCCGATTAGGAAGCCTCTAAGATCCCCACCTCCTCCTACTTGCAATTTTTGTTTTCATACCTTCCTCTAAATTACACCCATCTTGGAGAAAAAGAAATACAAACTAACCGCCATCCCTTACCCACAAAATTTTCTTTTCTCCATTCACCCGCATCTAGAGGGCATCCCCACTTAGAGACTGACCCGCAGAAGCGAGGTTCCTTTTACAAACCTAGTGGAACGGGCAGTCTATCAACTAGACGGGTTGGGAGGGTCCTACTAATCACCTTTTATTTTTTCTTCCCCCGCCCTCGACACAAATGAATTATTGTACCATTTTCATTGTCATCTTTTTTGTTTTTACACGTCAATAAAAATGTTTTAAAAATTGGGAGTTAAGTAGGACGTCCCCCAGTATGAAAGGGTAAATGCTGTATTATGGTGAAAGAAGATACTAACTTGGGAGAAACTTTTGATTTTATTTAGTCCTGGAGTGACAAGGATGACCAACAACCCTCACAATCCCCCCTTTTGAGTTGGCCATGTGCCTAAGTTTTTTGTTCATTGTTGATTTTCAATGTATTTTTAACATGAATAAAGGATTTAATATCTCAAAGTGAGTATTTGTTCCGGCAGATACTGCAAGCAAAGACCATATGTGGGAGTAACCCCACATATAAGACCTTGGTCAATGTAGGGGCAACCCTTCATATCAATTGTCACTATCCAGCTCCTCTACTCCCCGAGGAGTTGGTCCCCATTTCCCCCTCACTCTTCACATTAAAAATCGGCCTTGTGCCTAATTTGCTCGGCGAGGGAGCAAATAATACTATTTTCTTGGCCTTTTGGCCAAGATCAAAGTGTAGTATCTGTTCTTCAGATGCTGCACTTAAGATAATTTGTACCAGTCAATGGAGGGGAAACCCTCTATACTGGGACAATTATTATTTTTGGTAACCAGAGTGCCCCCTTTTTGCCTACTTTTAGGGGAGCTGGTTTTTACCTCACATTAAAAACGGCCTTATGCCTAATTTGCTCAGTGGGGGAGCAAATAAATACCATCTGTTCTTCCTACATGCTGTACTTATTGTGATATAAAGTGAGGGATCACTTTTCTGCATTAATTTAATGTAAAATGATCACCCACTTTACAACCAGTCAGTCTCAAAGCCATTCAAGTCATTCTCCAGATCATTCAAGTTGTTTTTGAAGGATTCCAGTTATTTTTTAAGCATTTAAGTCATTCTTAAGGTCATTCAATTCATCCTTAATTTCATTAAAGTCATTCTAAGTCATTTACTTTTTATTTATTTAAATCATTTCAGCCCATTTTTCGGTCATTTTAGTTTATCTTTAAGAATTTCATGTCAATCCTACATTCACGCATTCATTCATTACACGAGAGCACGCGACTAATGGCTATCGGCCTTGTTTTTAATTCAATTACCTTTTGCGATTCACGTAGACAAACGTTTTACATTGAAGTTTTAGTGTTCCTTTTCGAATCCCAAGATATAGAACAAGTTTTTTCTACCCCTATTCACCTCACCTTACAATATCCTACGAAAATAAAACGCAGAATACTCTGTGTAGATGAATTGCCATGTACGTTCATAACTTAATATAGATGAGGATCGTCCCCAAAGTAAAGCCTCTTATATTTTGTTTTTTTTTCCCAAAAAGTTGTAGAGCTACGAATACGGGAGTAGTACCATTAAAACGTTATTTTTTCCTACATAGTCATCACCATTCTTAATGCAGGAATTCAATGATGCCTCTCTGCTTCTGACGCACGTCCATGACAGAGGTTACTTTTTTTTAGAGTCTCTTATCGTCAATATCTTAAACAGAGAAATGAAACTTTCAGGTGATGTATGCATAAGTTCAGTCATCCTCGGAAATGGCCATATTTGTTTGAAGTAGCTGAGTGTTCGAGTAAAATACTAAGTCACGTAATAGTAAGCGACCTTAATGAAGGGTTCTTCGTAGTCGTAGCTGGTAATATGCTTAAGCTTTAGGCTTTCGGTATATCTTTCAACGTCTCTCCCAGGCTGTTATACTTGTCTGTAAGTACGGGGTTACACTAGCCAATCATACTCTTGTGAGGAGGAACCCGGATGTATTCATATTCATTAGATCGATTTAAAATCTTCGTTTCAGGCATTTTAATTAAAAAAACTTTGCAAAGCGATATCGAGTTTGCAAAGCCAACAAGTAAATTTTATAAGGAATTTAAAGTTATGAAAGTTTACATCGAAGTAATTTTGAAAATGAATACAATTTTGTTTGAAGTGGGCACGGATTAACGCATGTGTGCAATAACGCTTTGAAGAAATATGTTTTTACTGTCAAATGCAAACCTACATTGTTTTCCAGCAAACTTCTAAGAGGTCAATAAATAAAACTAAGGAAGCCTACAGAGCACTGCTGCCCCACCCCAACTCAAACTCTCCGCCTAGTCTTGGATCCACCCAACCAAGGAGTTACGAGGTAGGTGGTATCGATGGTGGTGCTCTGTCATGGCAAATATATTGTTTCATTTGCATATGGCCAAATATTAGTCACAATTGGCACTCAGCCAGCATCCGTGTTCAGATGTAACATGCATTCCTGAAAGTCAACACCGAGTTCTCTTTTTTCTGCATATGGGTGCCGTCGGCATTTTTGTTGTTGTTGTTGTTGTTGAGATATTTATGTCAAAGCGAGCAATGTCTAACCCTAATCAGAGTAATTTTTAAGACGATCAGAATGTGCTAAGCAGACACAACATCCCCACGCGATTAAAAACAAAAAACAAAAAAAAAAAAACAAAAAAAAAAAAATAAATAAATAAAAATAAACCTGCGTCTTGTTTTGTTTTACGTCGAAGAAAATGTCACCGTAAACCTAACGGAAACAGAAGCGTTCAGCCGTAGAACATGCACTTGCATCTTTTTTTCTGAATCTTTGGTGTTTATTACATAAACTAGCCGTGGTGCGCGGCGTTGCCCGGGTGTTTGGAAGTGTGTGTTGAGCAAAAAAAAAAAAAAAGTTGTAGTAGACAGGCAGGCTCGAACCTGTGACGCGATGGCGGAAAAGAAAGTAAAGGTGTGTGTAAGGGTGTTGGTTGAGAAAAAAAAAAGAAGAAAAATTGCGAGTGCCAAAAAAAAAAAAAAATAAATAAATAAAAAATTGGTAGTAGGCAGACAGGCTCGAACCCGTACCACGGAGGAAGAAAATAAAGTGAGAAAATAAACATGACGTGTTAGCTGTTTCACCCATCGTCAAACCGGGAGGCTTAAATTAATGCAAGACAATCGAAAAGAGGCGATGAATTTCGAAAATATCGGCGAAAAAAAGTTACCCCTCCCTGTAAAAAGTGCCCAGTTAAGGGTGGAGAAATAAATGCTTTTAGCCAATTTTTCGATATTTGTCATCGGAAGCGCCGTGCTTCAAAACGGTACCGATCTCGTGAAAGTCTGTCGCCTCTGTCGATTGTTTTTGCGAGAACTAATACATACATACATACATGCATACAAACATACATACATACATACATACATACATACATTTAAACAGACAGGTGAGATTTATATTATAGATGTTTCAGTATTAGTCGTATCGGGTGAAAGAAAATAAAATGTTAGGACATGCGTTGACACATTCTCGAAGGTAAACTACATGGAGCCTGGCTAGTACCAGATGGGTTACCATTTGGGAATTCTAGGCGCTGTATGTCATCTTCCCGTGACCGGGATATACATATTCTGAATCTAATATTACCTATAAACTTCCTCCTTTGGAGAAGCAAGCAAAGCCCGTCAAGGGTTAATACTAAACCAGATATTACCGGTTCGTTACACGCTCTAAAGTCAAACTCCAAACATTGTTGTGTCAGCGATCTTTACAAGGGAGTCACCGCTTATCAAGGTCCGAAGGCATCTCAAGGATAAGCGTTAATTAATGGCAAATGGTCGGTAAGACTTTAGCGCATATATTTTTATTAGTTAAATTTCAAAGACCAAGAAAAAACGCCAGTCTACAATCATAATTATTTGTTTATTTTTATATTTATGTTACAGGAAAAAGGGCTGTCCCCTTTTCCTGTAAATAAGGAAAATATTAGATAAGTGGAAAATGAGATTAGGATAAGCCGAGATTCGAACCTGGTAAGCAAGGTTAAGAAATAGATTTAGAATTGGGATGTTAGAATTTCGCTATTGTTAAATTCCATATAAAATAGTTAGATATTGTTTGTATTGTAAAAAGAATTCTTTTATGAAAACTGAATTAAAAAGGTCAGCTAAAAAGAATGAACAATACAAATTAAAAATATATTGTAAAAAAATAGGGACGCTGAAAACGTACATAGTCTTTTATTATCTTCGATTTTATATCGATCAATGTGGGGAAACCCTTCATATCAGACAATTGCTATTCATTAAGAAACTGCCAGATTTCCCCCTTTAGGGGGGAGGGGCTGGTTTTCCCCAACATCGTGGGGAAACAAAACTGGCCTACAGCCAGCTATAAAAGCAATGTTCATTTCTGCACCTGCGTGATTCTTAATGCATTCACTTAAATATCCATTTCTGCAAGTCAACTTTTTGATTGACATCGCTAAATTTGAACGCTTTTCACTTCCGGTCGCGTCATAGCCTAGCGGTAAGATGTCATGTTTTTTTTCCACTTTTTTTTTGCGTCACGGGTTCGAGCCTGCCTGCCTACTGCCGTATATATATATATATATATATATATATATATATATATATATATATATATATATATATATATATCAAATAATAAATAACTATGAAAATAAAAGGCCATGCTATATTAACTATTAATATTGTCATTATATTCACTATTTTTTCTGTACGAATGGTTTTCACTTTTAATCTTTTGTATAAGTTTCTACATATATTGGTTGCGTTTAATGTCACTTTCTGAAAAAAAGACGTTTTATATAATCTTTTCATGTACTGAATGACATAAAAAAATACGACTCTTACATTCTACGAAATGCGTAAACATATTCAGCACTGATTCGTGCACAGATATCATGATCGCTAACTCTAAGATTGCATGGAAGGCGTATCTACGCATATCTTTACGTTTTCATAGGCGCATATCATTTCTTTGCAGAGGGACATCATCGGAGTTATTATATACACACACATACACACGTATATATATATATATATATATATATATATATATATATATATATATGTATATATATATATGAGTTTTTTAAAGTTTCAAAGTGACTGTCTTTTTGACAAGTTGCGTTTAAAATAATATTAAGACAAAACCGATTTTGACATACGTCAAAGTTTAATTCTCTATCTGTCATGTAACCAACAATTCGAATAACTCATTTCGTGCACACACACGCACGCATATATATATATATATATATATATATATATATATATATATATATATATATATATATATATATATATATACTAGACTACCCATGACCCGTTGGGTCAGTATATATTAACCATGGAATTAATGTATGAGCGTGACACTTTTGACGTAAAGAAAGTAGTTTTTTGTGACGTAACAGAAACATTTCTATGAAAATATATTAAAATGAAAAAAAGAATATAGATAGATTTCTATGAGTCGTTCTGGTTATAATTGTTTATTTTTGAAAAAAAAACAAGCTTACAGCCATTGAATTATAGGTGGTTTGCCATACTTATAGGTAAATGTGCATTGAACAGATACCACAATACTTAAAGTTAAATAAAAAATTTTGAAATATCTTTTAATTTAAACGTGAAAAAAATTGGGTTGCTGAAAACGTACATGGTAAAACAATATATTGTAAAATAGTAGATTTATTTGTAAGAAAATTGCGTTAAAATAACTTACACGTAATACGGAAATGAACGATGTAAAAAAAATGCAAAAAGTATTAACAATTGTTTATTTGGATAATTAAAAACGCAAAAAAAAATAGGCCGCTGAAAACGTACACAGTAAAAAAAAATACGTTATCAACAGGTCGAAGTTGATTTATTTGTGAGAAAATTGCGACAGTATAGTTGTAATGCATAATAGTTGCAAAACATCCCCTAAGGGGTCAGTATGTTGTATTAGCTATGGAATTAATGCATGAGCATGACACTTGTGACGTAAAGAAAATAGTTTTTGTGACATAACAGAAAAATTTCTATGAAAGTATATTGAAATGAAAAAAAGAATATAGATTTCTATGAGTCATTCTATTGATAATTATTTATTTTTGAAAAAAAAAAAGAAAAATTTACAGGCATTGAATTATAAGTGGTCCTGCATCACAGCTTTGATTTTTATCAGCCACTTGTGGTCTTGTAACTTTGCGTTTAGGCATGATCTGAGGGGAAATACATTATTTCAATTTTCTTCTTCTTCATTAGTAGTCATAGTATTAGTAGTAGGAGAAGTAGTAGAGTAGTAGTAGGGAAAATACATGTCAACAAGTAGTACTAATAGTAGGATAAGGAAGAGGAGGCGTAGTAGTAGTAGTAGTAAGAGGAGGAAGAGGAGGCGTAGTAGTAGTTGTAAACAGGAGAAGTAATAGTAGTAGCAAGAAGAGGAGAAGTAATAGTAGTAGCAAGAAGAGGAGGCATAGTAGTAGTAGTAGTAGTAGGAGGAGGATAGTGCGCAAGCAAACAAGCAAACAACCAAGAACGACAGAGTTTTAGTATTATATATATATATATGTTTGTGTGTGCGTGCATACATATACACACATACACGCATATATATATATATATATATATATATATATATATATATATATATATATATATATATAAGAGCAAATAGTTAATAAAACATGTTACAAACACTTTGCAAAAGAATACAAAATATATTTAATTTGAAAAGGAAATACTTAATAAGTGGATAGTCCTTAATCCGCGGAGTTTCGAAGAAATACTTTCCTTCTCATCAGAGGGTAGGAATTAGCAAAATTCGGGATCGGATTTTGCATGCAAAAGTATTTGATGAAACAACAAGTAAGTCAAAATCCTTACTTGATAACAAAAAGTGAAGCAGAGGTAATATGGTGAAGAAAAAGGTGATTTTACGTTATATATATATATATATATATATATATATATATATATATATATATATATATAATTCAAACATGGTAGTGTTTGAATATATGGTTAAATGGCAGTTTAAGTCATTCACAACTGCTTTAAAGTTTCATCGCTCACTCATTTTTCGACCAAATTTCAAACAATTATTACAGTTTAAAGATCACATCCTCCGCTATATTGTGAAAAAAAAAATCAATTTTCATTCAGTAAAACAAAGGTTATGATGAATTTTCTAGTGTTCAAGATTGTAAAAATATGTAAAGAGGTGAGCGATGTTTTTATGACTGGTTTCCATAGCAACCACGTCGCTTCAGCGACTACTATTGTTACTAATTCGAAAAGAGAGGTAACAAGTTAAACAGATAGAATAAAAGCATGAAAGGGAGATGATTGGGGGAATTTTATTGAAAGCAGACGAGTGCCGTACATTGTTATTACATGTGTGTTGATGGGGTGGATTACAATAGAAAAATGCGAGCATGAAAAATAATATGGCTAAGCTTAAACATGAAAAAGTAAAGGAGTAGTTGTTAAAACTGGAAAAGAAAAGGACAAGATATTCTAGTAAAAAATATAATAAATATATAACTTAAAATATTGCAGCATTCAGACTTTTTTTAGTTCAATTTATAACATTATATAATCAAATCTTATGCTGCAATATTTTAAGTTATAATTTTTTTATATTTTTTACTAGACTATCTTGTCCTTTTCTTTTCCAGTTTTTTAAAGCTTAACCGTATTACTTTTCATTGATTGCATTGAATTATTATTATATGATTGAATTAGAATCAACAAATGTTCTATCTTCTCATTCTTTTATTGTCACCGACGTCGATGAAATCGCCCATTTTGTTTTTAATCAAATCCATTGATTGCCTGCTCTTGTTAAGGAATGCTTAATTGTAGTCTACGTCGTACTGTAGGGAATATACTGTTTATTTTATAAATTTGCTGTACATAAATGGCTTCACGTCAAGTTTAAAAAGTTTAGTATCATGGTTCAATTGTGCTCTAAACAGAAACATTTATTTCGAACACACTCCTGTCTTATCAAAGAACAAAATATTGATATTATAAAATTATTTTGGTATTGTGTTAACTAATCCCTATTAATTTATAATTTGGAATCAAATGGATACCATCATATTTAGTTTTCTATACCTTATCATAAGAAAGTCCATACAAAATTTCAGCCTAATCGTCTCAGTCGTTTCCGAGAAAAATCGATGTATGTATGTATTTATGTATGTATGTATGTATGAGTGTATGTATTCAGGTCATATGCTACTGGAACCATGTAACCCAGTACTTCCTGCCTCATGGTCGGGTCACCGGCAACTAAACTGGTTCCCCCACCAGCCTTGTTTGGTGAGGAGGGCGGCTAGTCTCCCTGAAGGATTAAAAACAAGACCTTTCAAAAGGCGAATGAACCCTTTTCGGGGTCAACGGCCAACTAGCACCGTGTGTGTTTGTGTGTATGTATGTGTGTGTTGGGGTGGAAAGGGCTCCCGTAAGCCGTGCTGAAGGCAACCTTTCTAGGAGAAGCAAATCTCTGATTTAAAAAAACCCATAAAGTGGGAGACCAGTACCCTCATTAAGCTGGTCTGCAGTTTAACTTGTTGCTGGTTATCTTGCTCTTGCTTGTTGCTGGATCTCAACATTTTGAACCGAGAGAGAGAGACTTAGCTGTAGTACAAAGCTAAGACTCTGTAACATCATCTGTGTATAGATACTCCCTCAGGCATTTGTCTATAAAAATGGTCCTGTGGAGATGGAAGTCATTTTTGGGTTCATGGACTTTAAGTGTCTGAGGGAGTGGCACTCGTCTGACAAGACGTTGCAATCATCATTAGTTTTATGAAGATAAATTGGAATCGAAAAAAATCGGTTATTTTGGGCGTATTGGAATCGGTATCTGAATCGGAAAAATGTGTGTCTAGTTTCCGATGCCAAAAAACGATTATTTTAATTGTTGTTTTTGTTGTTGTTTTTTTTTTTTTGTTTAAAACTTATTTTTTCACAAACTTTACGTTTGTTAAAATGTATACATATATTGCATGGATTTTTACGGTGATCTAAAAAAATGCACACACAAATAGCTAAATATTTTGAGATTTTGAAACAATCGGAATCGGTAAATGTATCTGAAAAAGAAAAAATATTGGAATCGTCCCATCACTAATATATATGAATTTAAAAAAAATGCTATTTGATATAATTTCATGAAAAATGTATTTTTGGAACTATTAGTCAAAATTGCAGACAATAATTGTGAAATTACGAGTTAGCATTTTTTTTTTTAATTATCTAAAAAAATCAATTTCCTAATTGGGATAAGAGAACTAATGGTTTGCTAATTAGTTGTTGATTATCCAGTAATAGAAACCGTGTTCTCCAAGCTCCGGGGAAAATAGCAATGCGATACAATTACTCTCCAGTATCATATATCGTTGAAATAAATATATTTAAATTAAAACGTATTTTGGATTGTCCTGCGGATCTATTGAACTCTCCATACGAATGACGCTAGACAATTATTTGTTAGCTTTCTTAGTTGTCAGATAACAATAAGACACGTAAGCTGAAGAAAAGCGGATTTGTCTAATTCTAATGATTGGCTGAAAGATAATCGGGTATTTAGGATTTCCGGTCAAGAGTATATATATTACTGAGAGACACCAAGACTGTCAAACCATTAGAGCTTGTTCGAGGAGAATGCTCATGTTCGAAGCATAAGAAGATGAGTTCGAATCTATGACAGTTGATGTTTTCGAAAGTTTTCGTTGATATTCTGGACTTTAGAGATGGGAAATGTAGCTTAGAAGCGACAAAGAATAAACAGTAACGACACAAACGCACACATACATGTGTCAATAAGTCCAGTTTATACAATGTATATACTTTTGTCTGCGTTGATACTTGTTTTGAATGCAAATTGCGCCCTCAGCGATTGTCGATATTAGAATGGACACGACCAGACGAAAAAGAAGCCCAGGGCACATCTTGTCGGGGAGAGTGGAAACAGTTCGAGCGTATCTCATTTTCTATTTGAATTTCTATTGCTATTTTACTGGTCTATCAGAACAAAGAAAAACATTGTTTTATTCTATTAGCACAACGTCATACTTCTTGTGGTAAATTAATATATAAATGCAGGAGATGGTATAGTGTTAACGACACGGACTGACAACCTGTGTGTTTCAAGTTCGAATTCAGTTTGTTCCACGAAATTCACTTTCAGTTAGGTTATTGACAACCTACAGGTGACCCCCCCCGTAAGTACCCAATGATTTTCTAGAAAAAAATTCTAACTAGAAAAATATCAAGAAACCATTGCCAACAATAAAATCTTTGGATTTATACGATATGCTGCTGATAGATATATACAAATGTGATTGGGATTAAAATAAAGGAAATCTCGTTAGAAATTGTGCCTAGGTAAAAAGAAATGCGTTACTTAAAGATGATTGTAACTTGACGTTCTGCATATAGTCGGTGCACTATAGCGTCTACTGTTGCTATGCAATCGAAGTTGGAGTTGCCTTCTCAGATGCAGGCCTGAGCGGGTGATAGGAAGACTTAGGTTAGGCCATTTACCAGCCTACCCACCCCCTCTCGACGTTGCAGACAAAGTCCAACAGAAAGGCAAGCCAATACGGTCGGAGGTAGCGCAGCTGCAAGAGTTGCCGAAAGGTGTTGTACTGGTTCACCATCCGCCTATCGAAACTCCAAATTAATGCGTTACTTAATATAACGAGAAGGGTATTACATCGACAAAAATGAATTATTGACCGGCGTTTCCCGAGTGTTTGGAGGTGTGTGGTGAGCAAAAAAAAAAAAAAAAAAAAAAAGTGGTAGTAGGCAGGCATGCTCGAACCCATACCGCGAAAGAGGAAAAGAACGTGAAGAAAAAGTGACCCCTTTGCTGTTGCGCCCATCGCCAAACCGGAAGCTGTGAAGGTTTAAATTACGGCTAGTCAATTGAAAAGAGGGGATAACTTTCGAAAATATCGGCGAAAAAAGCGACCCATTCCTGTAGAAAAATGCCCAATTGAGGGTGAAGGAATAAATGTTTTTAGCAAATTTTTCGACATTTGTCGTCCGAATGGTCGCCTCAAAAAATATCGATCTCGTGAAAATCCGTCGCCTCGGTCGAAAGTTATAGGCATACATGATGATTGTAACGTCTTGTCAGACGAGTGCCACTCCCTCAGACATTTAAAATCCATGAGCCCAAATGCCTGAGGGAGTATCTATACAAATATGATGTTACAGAGTCTTAGCTTTGTACGACAGCTAAGTCTCTCTCTCGATTCAAAATGTTGAAATCCAGCAACAAGCAAGAGCAAGATAGGCAGCAACAAATTAAACTGCAGACCAGCTTAACGCGGGTAATGGTCTTCCGCTTTATGGTTTTTTAAATCAGAGATTTGCTTCTCCTAGAAAGGTTGCCTTTACCACGGCTTACGGGAGCCCTCTCCACCCCAACACACACACACACACACACACACACACACACACACACACACACACACACACACAAATATACACGGTGCTAGTTGGCCGTTGACCCAGAAAAGAGTTCATTCGCCCTTAGGCATACATACATACATACATACATACATACATACATACATACATACATACAACAGACAGGTGAGATTTATATTATAGATAACTAGCAGACACCGTGGAAACAGACAGGTGAGATTTATATTATAGATAACTAGCAGAAACCGTGGAAAATTCAGCGGTAGTTAAAATTTTTAAAACACATTTTAAATAAAATGAAAAAACAAAACAAACAAACAAATAGTAATCAATTTAAAACATATTTTAGCAAATTCTTTTTTAACCTTTTAAAGCTATAAAAGAATTCCTTTAAAAAATTTAGATTTTTTTTCAATGAAAATTCAACACATAACACATTATTATTTTTTTTTTTCTGAATAATTTTTTTATATAAATTATAAAGGAACAGATGCTAATTCACTTCCACATTTAAAAAAAAAAAAATTAAAAGAAACTACAATAAAAAAAATTACAGTCTCCTTTCACCATGGCTTTTTTAAATTATAAAATAAAATAGCCAATTCGAAACCGTAAACAGACAGCCATGTATTATCTTTAATTTTCGAAGAGGAAATGGTTTTAATGATCTTTAACTGATAAATAGCGATTATAAAGGGAGATAATTCACTTCTCACTAATTAATCTTGCAATGATGATGTTTTTTGTGACACTGGACGTACTGACAAGTACGTTAATATTTAGATTTTACTATAGGATGAAAACTCATCAAAATTAACGGCTACCCGAGTATAAGGGTTAATAAGGCAGAATAATTGTCAACCGAAAGATGAGGAACACTATGTGAATACTAACACGGATAAATGGTATGAGGTGCATTTGATTATATGCAGGGCGGTTTATGACAATAATCTTTTGACATTCTATTTGAAATTAATCAAGTTCTAACCAGCAGAACAGCAGTCTCGCAGTAATGTGTTCCACGGGAAAAAAAAAAAAAAAAAGTCATTGCAAAAATTATCTGTCCATAGATGTTCCGTCTGGCGTTAAGCACATAAACTTAGGGAAAAATATTATTCTGTTGTGGTAGCTACACGAGTTGTTGCAGCAAAATGATTACAACGAGGAATGAAAGATTAGGACTTAGTCAAGTACTTTCTATGGAAATAACAACAAAATTATAGGAGACTAGCAGAAGCTCTTCCATAAAAAAAAGGTGTCGTAAGGTGTCGGAACAAACACGTTGTAGTTTTCAGTCGCAAATCAGACAAAGACTGGAAAAGAACTTCAAATCGCCTTTTTTGTTTTGTACAATGCCATTTATTTCCTCATTCTCTCGTTATCGCTGTGACGTCTCTCACGTGATCGTCATCTTGAACGTCATCTACGGCTTTACATGATCTTGAACGTTCTTCACGTCTCTAAACGTTGTTAAAAGAACAATCAAGACGAGAACAACCGTTCGAAGAATCCAAATACGATTTTTTTTTTCAGTTTGGCACTTGTGCATTATACAGCCCGGATGACATTACTATTGCATATTACGAACTAGATTTCTCGTAAATATCCGGTATGGCTAGACCAACAATGGCAGGTAGTTGTGCATCTATGTCACTGCGTAGAAATAATGTTATTATTTAGAAAACCATTCTTCACATGGGGAGGGTGTTTTGTAACTATTCGGTACTTTCACCTAACAATTTTAATAAATAAAAATATCGTAAAAATTGAATTTAACTTAAAAATACTATTTAGAAAAGGGTAAAGCAATAATTATAACGGATTTCCGATCGTTTTTAACGGCGTTCGGCATATTCCGGCAACGACGTAAGGTGCCGTGGAGCCTGAGCGGAAATTTGCGAGAAATCTGTTTCGTAATATGCACTATTATCGACTTCCGGTTCGTAATATGCTCGAACACCTTTAGTTTATTTCTTTTTCAATCAATGGGATTCTCTGAATTAGAGGAGAACCAAGTCAACCAAAATAATCAATAACATCGTAAAAAAAAAGGTCGATTATTTTAACTGTCGAATAATCGACTTTCTGTTTTCTATATTTTATTGAATCGTGTTTTGTTCTGTTATTGGACGTCATCGAATTCACACGTTCGGCAGATATTGAATTTACCGGCACGACAAACAGAAATGAAATCTTAATTTTAATTCAGACGCTTGCAAAGCGCGCCAATTTCACTTGCATGAGTTTGTTAGTGTCTATGAGTGTGTGTGGTTGGGCGTCTCCCTGTATGCGTGCATGTGCGTCGTACGTAATTGTAAAATAAGTTTTTTGTTTTTATTAATTTCGCGTCAGCTTGACAGGTGCTTGGTGTATGAGACCGTCTGATTTCAAGAAGAAGAAAAAGGAGAGAGAGAGAGAGAGAGAGAGAGAGAGAGAGAGAGAGAGAGAGAGAGAGAGCGTGTGTAAGTGTGTGTGTGTGTGAGAGAGAGAGAGGGAGGGAGAGATAGATAGATAGATAGATAGATAGATAGAGAGAGAGAGAGAGAGAGAGAGAGAGAGGGGGGCGAATGATGGATTACTCAAACAAAGGATAAAAAAGAAAGTTAAAGAAGAAACAAGACGTAAAAATGATTTTTCTACTGAACTCGAAAATTAACTGTATTAAAAGAGTTTATTTTTTATTTCGATTTCGAAAAAAAAAAAAAAAAAAAGACGAGAATTATTGTAATGCATCAACCATCAAGTCTATCTTTCTTTTTCCAATATTTTTTATTATTTTGTTCTAACTGGCAATGGAGCATGCTACCGGATGACGGATATTTACCGTCTATCTCATACATCCCAACCGAGAGATTTGTTTCAACATTCCAACCATAAGTGCAATTGTTTATATTATCCTTGCACTTGGCTTACCGGGTATATTTGCCAGATAATTTTTGAAATTCTTTTTCATGAATCAGGTTGCACCAATAATTACTGGAATGATGACAATCTTCCTAAGATTCCAGTTTCTTTTCATGTTGTACATAAGACTTTGGTATTTCGTTATCTTTTCCCTCTCAGCTCTGTGTAAGTCAGCATCATTTGCGGCACTAACTTCTACTAAGGTTGCTTCTTTCTTCTTGGCCGAGCCCGGTGCGAGGTGACGTTACGGCGAGGAAGAATGAAAAAGATTATAGAAAGAAGAACATGTGTGCAGACCGAGAATCACGTCAGAGAAGAACAGATAGGCGTGTTACGCACGGTGGTCGAGGGCGACAGGGAAGGACCTGTAGATAAATGTCTGTAAATAAATGTCGGCTGTTTCACTAAGGAAAAAAGTGAGTAGAGTTATTCCTTTTCTTATGTTCTTTGCGACAGAATCTGCATACTTATTAACAATTTGACAGGTGTGTGGACGTGTGTAATGTGCTCTAATGAATTTGTTGCGCCTGTATCCCTTCAGATAAAACACCCCGACCCATCCGACCAGAAGAAAAATCCCACCCAGTACCGTAGACGAAGATTTTCTGTTCCAACAGTTTATTTTTTTGAACCACTTTTTTTTCATCAACCGTACCAGTATACATACATTCAAAGGTAATGCAGCCCAACTCCCCACCCGGGCCCCGCCTAGAAATCTGGCCCCTATTACAGTAGTCGCTTTAGCTTTCAGTGGTAATTTTTTTTTGTTTAGGAGTGAACAAGAGTAAAAACAAATAAATAAATCTATAAACCTGTAAAGTTGAGCTTTTGTCTCGCTCTGACAGTGATATTAAAAGCCTACCTTTTTTTCTATTCAGATTTCTTAATATACCTGGTTATGAATATGCAAGGGACAATCTAAAAGTTAGCTTAATTGCAAATTCTTTTGAAAAACGAAAAATCAATCAATTAATTATTCAATTTTATAGTTTCTTATTAAATGATTGCTTTCATTTCACTATTAAAATGAATTGTATTTATGCATAGTTTCTACATTCTGCATAATTGCGTAGAATTTAAGATGAAAACCTTCATAGCATATACTGAATTATAAGATAATTCATTTCTGAGTGCGAACTGTATAACTTTCATTAATACTAGTGGGACATGTGGAAATTCGTATTTTAATTCTTGCAGATTACGTATATAATTTTATAGAGTTAATGTTCTTTCGATTTTTATGTATTATAAAGTTCCAATTTAAAAAATAAAACAAAATATATCTATATCTATATCTATATCTATCTATCTATATATATATATATATTATACTTGGGCAGTATTTTCTCTTTTATGCACGGTAGTGTTTGAATATATGGTTAAGTGGCAGTTTTAGTCATTTAGAACTGCTTTAAAGCTTCACCTCTCACTCATGTTTCAACCAAATTTCAAACAATTATTACAGTTTATAGAACACCTTCTCAGCTATGTTGTGAAAAAAAAAATTCAATTTTCGTTCAGTAAAACAAAAGTTATGATGAATTTACTGGTGTTCAAAATTGTAAGAAAATATAAGGAGGTGAGCAACGTTTTTTATGACTGGTTTCCAGTGCAACCACGTCGCTTCAGCGACTACTATTGCTATATCTTAATTATATTCTAGTGAATCTTCTATTGCTATATCTTAATTATATTCCTGTTGAATCTCCAACCCCCCCACTTCAGAAGACTGTCGATTAGAACTCAGATTTTTATCCGTTGAGCCACGGATCCAGGTTGATTAAATAAAAGGTTTCGGTCTAAATTACGTAGAGATTTCCAAATTCCACGTAAAAATTACTGAGTTCGATAAACGCACCCGAAGAAGGCCAGAAGTTACATCAGCCGAAATGTAGCGAGGATATTATACCAGATGAGAAGAGTAGTCTGATTAATACTAATAATCTATAATTTATCCATTCTATACTCCTATAAATTTGATTTTTTTTTGTGTTTATTGATATTCATATTAAAAAACCCTTTTCTATTTACTTTTTTTTTTTTTTTACACAGTGATCACCACTTATCAAGGCCCGGAAGCCACTCAGGGATAAGGGTTATTGCAAGTACATTAAGTTAGTGAGGAGATTTGCTGAAGTGTTTACTTAAGGGGGCGGTTCATTAGGAATTTGTTAACATTGGACTTGAAGACATCCAAGTTGTAGTCCGGAGGGAAGCAGGCAGACGGAACAGAGTTCTACAGGCGTGCAGTTCTAAGAAAGAAGCTTTGTTCATGGAATCCGCGTTTTGATTTAGGCACAGATATAGAGTGGGGGAAATTTTTCACAGTGGATTCAGCTAGACGGGTGTTTTTCGTGAAAGATTGGGGAGGGGGGGACCAGAGATTGGAGTTCAGACGAGCATCTGCCATGGAAATAACGATAAAACAAGGACAGGCTCGCAACGTCTCTTCTGTGGGAGAGAGGTTGCAGGGTAGAGAAAAGGGCATCCCCCACTAAGCCACGAAGTCTATTTTGTACTCTGTCAAGGCAGGATAGGCTGTTTTTAGCAGCTCCTGCCCAGATATGGCAACAGTATTCCATCCTTGGACGTACTTGGCTTTTATATAGATAGAGAACTGCATCATTATTCGAGTACAGAGTATTCGAACCCATGCGAAACTTTATATTTGAGTTTTAGCCGGGAAAAATCCGTGCAAAAGTGTGAACATTAAAAAAAAAAAAAAAAAAAAATTGCCAGGTGAAAGTCGGACGACGACATTACGAATATTTAGGCGTGACGTAAGAGCTATTGGTTCATGTTTTAATGTTTACTTAGAAAGAAAATACAATTTCCTTATATATGGGTTGTTGGATTGCATTCTCCAGCAAAAGATCTAACTAATTCGCATACTCTTTTAAACATTCATTTTAATTAATTCCCCATTAGTTTTTTCGGTTTTCTTATGGGATGGCCATCTTTAGTTTAATATTACGTGTAATTATATTCATATTCAGATATTCTACATGATTTATACTTGCATAATATTTACGTAAAAAGCTTATAGTAAACACAAACCTCTTTCTATATATATATTTATGTATGCGTATACATATTTGTTTAAAAAAATTTCCTACCAAACTCCTTCGTCACTTTTTGGTCTACAGACATGAAACTTGATATATAGAGTATTCGAACCCATGCGAAACTTTATATTTGAGTTTTAGCCGGGAAAAATCCGTGCAAAAGTGAGAACATTAAAAAAAAAAAATTTGCCAGGTGAAAGTCGAACGACGACATTACGAATATTTAGGCGTGACGTAAGAGCTATTGGTTCATGTTTTAATGTTTAGCTTCGGAGTAAGCATGTCCTCATAGTACAGTCATTACTGTCAATGGAAAACGTAAATCGTAAGCTAAACGTTTTGGTTTCGATCCTCGGGGACGGCGCTCGAGCCATTTTTATAAACTTTTTAAATCTATATATTGGGTCCAATATAATATAATAATGAATACCAAATCTGCATTAATTAAAATATCATATTTAAGCGTATTTTGCGACCGGCAATGCTTGGTGGTTTGCTAGTTTAATATAAAAGGTGCTATTAAAGATATAACAGAATTGTAATTGCTAATAATATTGCTAATAATATTGCTAATAATATTGCTAATTATATTGCTAATAATATTGCTAATAATATTGCTAATAATATTGCTAATAATATTGCTAATTATATTGCTAATAATATTGCTAATAATATTGCTAATAATATTGCTAATTATATTGCTAATTATATTGCTAATAATATTGCTAATAATATTGCTAATTATATTGCTAATTATATTGCTAATAATATTGCTAATAATATTGCTAATAATATTGCTAATTATATTGCTAATTATATTGCTAATTATATTGCTAATAATATTGCTAATAATATTGCTAATAATATTGCTAATAATATTGCTAATAATATTGCTAATTATATTGCTAATAATATTGCTAATAATATTGCTAATTATATTGCTAATAATATTGCTAATTATATTGCTAATTATATTGCTAATTATATTGCTAATAATATTGCTAATAATATTGCTAATAATATTGCTAATAATATTGCTAATTATATTGCTAATAATATTGCTAATAATATTGCTAATTATATTGCTAATAATATTGCTAATAATATTGCTAATTATATTGCTAATTATATTGCTAATTATATTGCTAATAATATTGCTAATTATATTGCTAATTATATTGCTAATAATATTGCTAATTATATTGCTAATAATATTGCTGATTATATTGCTAATTATATTGCTAATAATATTGCTAATAATATTGCTAATAATATTGGTAATTATATTGCTAATAATATTGCTAATAATATTGCTAATTATATTGCTAATAATATTGCTAATAATATTGCTAATTATATTGCTAATAATATTGCTAATAATGTTGCTAATTATATTGCTAATAATATTGCTAATAATATTGCTAATTATATTGCTAATAATATTGCTAATAATATTGCTAATAATATTGCTAATTATATTGCTAATTATATTGCTAATTATATTGCTAATAATATTGCTAATAATATTGCTAATAATATTGCTAATAATATTGCTAATAATATTGCTAATAATATTGCTAATTATATTGCTAATAATATTGCTAATAATATTGCTAATAATATTGCTAATTATAATGCTTATTATATTGCTAATTATATTGCTAATAATATTGCTAATTATATTGCTAATTATATTGCTAATAATATTGCTAATAATATTGCTAATTATATTGCTAATAATATTGCTAATTATATTGCTAATAATATTGCTAATTATATTGCTAATAATATTGCTAATAATATTGCTAATTATATTGCTAATTATATTGCTAATAATATTGCTAATTATATTGCTAATTATATTGCTAATAATATTGCTAATTATATTGCCAATAATATTGCTAATAATATTGCTAATTATATTGCTAATAATATTGCTAATAATATTGCTAATTATATTGCTAATAATATTGCTAATTATATTGCTAATAATATTGCTAATAATATTGCTAATTATATTGCTAATTATATTGCTAATAATATTGCTAATTATATTGCTAATAATATTGCTAATAATATTGCTAATAATATTGCTAATTATATTGCTAATAATATTGCTAATAATATTGCTAATAATATTGCTAATTATATTGCTAATTATATTGCTAATAATATTGCTAATAATATTGCTAATTATATTGCTAATAATATTGCTAATAATATTGCTAATTATATTGCTAATAATATTGCTAATTATATTGCTAATTATATTGCTAATAATATTGCTAATAATATTGCTAATTATATTGCTAATTATATTGCTAATTATATTGCTAATTATATTGCTAATTATATTGCTAATAATATTGCTAATTATATTGCTAATTATATTGCTAATAATATTGCTAATAATATTGCTAATTATATTGCTAATTATATTGCTAATTATATTGCTAATTATATTGCTAATTATATTGCTAATAATATTGCTAATTATATTGCTAATTATATTGCTAATAATATTGCTAATAATATTGCTAATTATATTGCTAATTATATTGCTAATTATATTGCTAATTATATTGCTGATTATATTGCTAATTATATTGCTAATAATATTGCTAATTATATTGCTAATTATATTGCTAATAATATTGCTAATAATATTGCTAATTATATTGCTAATTATATTGCTAATTATATTGCTAATTATATTGCTAATTATATTGCTAATAATATTGCTAATTATATTGCTAATTATATTGCTAATTATATTGCTAATTATATTGCTAATAATATTGCTAATTATATTGCTAATAATATTGCTAATTATATTGCTAATTATATTGCTAATAATATTGCTAATAATAATGCTAATAATACTGCTAATAATATTGCTAATTATATTGCTAATTATATTGCTAATTATATTGCTAATTATATTGCTAATAATATTGCTAATTATATTGCTAATAATATTGCTAATTATATTGCTAATTATATTGCTAATAATATTGCTAATAATAATGCTAATAATACTGCTAATAATATTGCTAATTATATTGCTAATTATATTGCTAATAATATTGCTAATAATATTGCTAATAATATTGCTAATTATATTGCTAATAATATTGCTAATTATATTGCTAATAATATTGCTAATTATATTGCTAATGATATTGCTAATAATATTTCTACTAATATTGCTAATTATATTGCTAATTATATTGCTAATTATATTGCTAATAATATTGCTAATTATATTGCTAATAATATTGCTAATTATATTGCTAATAATATTGCTAATTATATTGCTAATAATAATGTCTAAATATTTAAGCGTATTTTACGACCAGGCAATGCCAGGCGGCCTGCTAGTCTACTATATAATTAAACTAAAGTCGATTTGTCATGTGTAAATTTAGACAAAATAGGGCTATAACTACAGGCGGTATATATAATATCAAAATGGCCACGATTCCTGCCAATAACAGAGGTGTTTTCCAGGAAACTATAACCAGTTTGATTCGATTTCAAAATTTAATTCTCAATAGTTTTTAACTAGAAACAATTCCTCATATAAAAATATGAAAATATTTAAGAAGAACAATAACATATCAATGCATACACAGAATATTTTCTTGCAATAAACTCATACCATGATTTAGTAATTTTTCCTGGAAAGGTCATCAGATGTCAAAGAAAGAAAAGTGTCCCATTTCACCCCGGTATACACTTTTCGTTCAAATTATAAAGAACACAGTAAGGGTCTCATTTTATCCCGGTTTCAATTTATTCAATTTATAGACCGCACATTAAGTGTCCCATTTTACCTCACTTTACACTCTTCGTTCAAATTATAGACAACACACTAAGTGTTCCATTTCACCCCGGTTCACACTCTTCCTTCAAATTATACATAGCACGCTGTGTCCCATTTCACCCCGGTTTACATTAAAGTACACATTACACTCTATTTACAATGGCTTATTAAAACACTTATTTCGTTCTTATTTGTAAAAAAAAAAAAATAAATAAATAAAAAAAAAATACGAACAATTTTGACATAAGTGTTCGTATTGATTATTTGCCAGGGAAAATGAATACGACTTTTCCAAAGTAGAAAAAACTGTGTCCCTTTTCTCCAGATTCAAATTTAGCTTGTTTTTTTTTGTTTTTTTACTTCGCAAAAAATGATTTAACTTTTTTCTCTTTTTAAAAAATGCTGTGTTTGTTTTATATTTCTTGTTACTTTTCAAAATAGAATTAACATTAAAGTGTTGTACTGTTCTTTATTTTTTTTATCCTCAGTCAGTTAAATTCTTCTAGACTGCGGTACCTTTTTATTTTATACCTATTCAAAGTGCTCCTTTTCGGGGAGATGGGTTTTCGTATTCGTATATTTTAGAAGTAGTTATTATTTTATTAATATCGTTTAGTCTTTAAAAAAAGTTTGGATTAATCTGTGTATGGAGAGGGTATCCAAAATATTAATTTAATTTTGTGTAAGTTGGACGAATCAGTGTTACTAAAATTTGCTTTCCTTTCCTTAATGAGAATTGCGAAAAGAGGTTTATAATCAATGTTGCACTATCATGTAAAAGAAGTGAAATTATGTAAGAAAATGTTTTTCAGCAGGCTGCTTTACTTTTTCTTAAACGTTGAAAAAGTTACAGTTTTAATATTTGTTTCAGAATTTCTTTCTTTTTTTATACTCTATTATTAATGCTTTTTAAAATAAAGAAATTATTTTATATTTCCCCGGGCAATGCCAGGACACGCGTCTTTCTATACAAAATAATATCTATGTATAGTTTGTATAGAAAGACGCGTGTCCTGGCATTGCCCGAGGAAATTATATATATATATATATATATATATATATATATATATATATATATATATATATATATATATATATATATATATATATATATATATATATATATATATATTCACGATTAGCACCGCAGGTGTTTTAGACCCTGGAGGAATAAGACGTCGTTCTGTGCGTGTAGAAAGAAGACTGGCCAAGAGAAAAAACAAAAAACAAAAAAAAAGAGACAAAAACAAAAACAAAAAAAACAAAAAAAAGAAAGAAAAAGAAAAATAAAAGAAAAAAAATACTAAGCCTGTGGGAAGCGTGGTTAGTTCTAAAATGTGCCCCCCATAGTTCTCTTTATCACGTTTTTTTTTTTTTTTTTGCTGTAACAGAAAATAGTTTTTCTAAATAAGATAAAAGAACATTTAAATCTAGCTATCGAATTATATATCCCGACCGTATGTAGGTATATATATTTGTTGGCTTCGCTGTCTTGTGGCCAAGAGATAGCGATCATGTATTATTCTTGTTCCGTTAGCCATGGCATGATAGACTGAAAACTGGTAATACCAATTTTTGTGGTATTAACCCAGCGTCGCTCATTCCGCATATCTATCTCTATTGTTATATAAGAGTCACTTTGTATGTGCGTACGATTTCCTTCCTTATAGATTAGAAAACGGCTGAGGTTATCTTTTGCAAATTTTACACAAAGCTAGTTTATATGTCTAGCAGTGTTCTTAGATATGATTTGTACAGAAATTCATACGATAAGAATCGAAAATCGAAAGAATCCGATCTTAAAAATCGCTTTTCTGTTTTATAGATAAAAAAAAGAATAATTTTGACAGCGGAATATTTTACCTTACACGTAAGTCTTAGCAAATCATTTTTTTTTACAAAGGTGTCACCACTTATCAAGGCCCAGAGGCCATTCGAGGGTAAGAATTAATAAGTGTATTGTGATCAATGTCACAGTGTCGTAGTAATTGTTAGTAGTGGAAATTTGGTAAATTGGATTACTTAAGGGGAACGGCTCATCAAGAACTTGTTTACGTTGGACTTGAAGATGACCATATTATAGTAAGCTGGAAAGTAAGCAAATGAAAGACAGTTCCACGGGTGTGTAGTTCTAAAAAAAGAGAAAAACTTTGTTCATGGAATCTACGTTTAGGTTTAGGCACGGATAAAGAGTAGGGGAAATTATTGATAGCGTTTTCAGATAGACGAGTGTTTCTCGTGAAAGTTTGGCAGCGGGGGGGACATTTCTTCTCTAAAAAAGGGGCAGATTTATTATAATATGGGGATATAGCTTAGTGGTAGAGCATTCGTCTACAGATCGAATAATCCCCTGTTGTATTCTGACGTATCTCACCATTTTATTTTAATTTTTTTTCTTATTAATGAGTTTGGTTTACGATAAAAAGCTGTACCGTTTGTTGTGTGTAACGGCGGGAGGGGGGAGGGGAGCATAACGGCACATAACGAATAATGAGACATTTATATAACTGTATACAGGGACGACTATGATGGCAGTTCTTTTAATACGTAAGAGATGAGAAGTCATTATTTGTGAAGGACGATTCTATTACACTTTGGAAGGGGGTGTTTTATATTAAGTTCATTTACACAGATAATCACAAAAAACACATTACCTTTCAGTTTGAAAGATAACAACGAAGACAAAGGTTTACAAATAATATGATAATGTTTATTCTCCCAGCTGGATGATTGATGTTCAGGAATTCAATAGCCTTTCAGAGTTAACATTTTCTTGTTTCCCTTTCTGGTCCCTTCCAAAAGGGTTTCAGCTAACTCCACTGTTGTAACCCCCGGCTGTGTCTCTCCACCCTGAACTCAACTCTGACTAATTTCGAACACTCTTAACTGAATATATTGTAAATTATCTTTCTTTGTGACGTCAAAACGTTTTTCAGCCACGTGAATGCTTTTCACGTGGATTTTACATATTGCTATATGTCTCCAACATGCCTTTGACAACAAAGAAAATTCCTAAATTGAATTGTTCGCTCTCCTAACTCTGACATAATTAATATATTTAGTTATTTCTACTATAATGGACAATTGCTCTACATTCCTAGGATTGCAATACGTATTCACTTTTAACTTTTGATTACTGAGTTCAATCCTAGCCTTTTCCTTTAATAAATATTATTTTCAAACTTATTTACTTTGTTTATCTAATTATTAGGATCTGCCCCCTCCTATGTATAACTCATTTAAAACCGCTGCAAATCATTTCTTAGTTTGTATATTTTAAAACTAAACATTAATCAGAAGTGACTTTTCTAGGGCATTCATCATCAAACCCACATATCAGCTGACGTGATATTGTAAACAAACACGGACAGAATTTGATAAACGCCATTATCATTATTATTTTTTAAAATTTTTTAATTATTTTTTTTTTTTTGCGAATTAGTCCACCGGGCAAATTATTCCTCGTATTATATAATAATCAGTAGAGGATTGGTTCTATAATAATACATACGCGATCTGCATGCATTAAAATATGCTTAAGCGTATTGTACGACCGGGCAACGCCGGGCTGCCATCTAAAAAAGTAGAAGTTTATGGATGAATATAAATTTACATGCGGTCGCCACTCAGCTTGTATATCCCGATTACGACATAATCACGTTAACTTCCGGTTTCTGTTAGATCACCGTAGGTAAGCGACGTTGAATCTGGTCAATACAAGATGGGTGACAATTTAGAAATACTAGGCATCATATATTATGCCCCCTAACAGTCATTCTTTTTTTTTTTTTTTTTTACAAAGGAATCACCACTTATCAAAGCACAGAAGCCACTCGAGGATAAGGGTTAAAGAGTGTACAGTGGTCAAAAGGATAATATCAGAGTAATCGTTAGAAGTGTAAATTTGGTAAATTTGATTACTTAAGGGGAATAGCTCATCAAGAACTTGTTTACATTGAACTTGAAGACGGCCATATTGTAGTCAGCTGGAAAGCAGGTAAACGGAACAGAGTTCCATAGGTGTGCCGTTCTTAGAAAGGAGCTTTGTTCATGGAATCTACGTTTAGGTTTGGGCACAGATAAAGAGTGGGGGGAATTATTGATAGTGTTTACAGCCAAACGAGTGTTTCTCGTGAATGTTTGGTGAGGGGGTGCATAGATTGGAGCTCAGCCATTGTATGAGTGTTTATTAATTAAGTACTATGTTCTTCTGAGTTATTATCGCCTATAGCAAAGATTGAACCTTGGACACCCAGAAAACTGTCACTGGTAACTGATTGTAAGCAATGGCGTAAAATCTTTTTTTTTTCTTTACACCTTGGACATTCTGCAAACAAGAGAATATTTAACTTTGTAAACTCACACAATATGTATTTTATACCTCTGTACAGTTGTATATATGCCAATATATAGAGATATAGAGAACATTGCCCAGGAGCTAAAACAAAAAACAAAAAAACAAAAAACAAAAAACAAAAAAAAAACAAAAAACAAAAAAAACAAAAAACAAAAAAACAAAAAACAAAAAAACAAAAAACAAAAAAACAAAAAAACAAACAAACAAACAAACGAACAAACAAACAAAAACAAATAAAAACCGTTTTTACTATTTCCCATTCAAACCAACAAGTTTCTTTCCTTTAACAACTACAAAAAAAAAAAACCCTTCTCATCCAACGATCACAACGGCAAATAACACCTTACTTAAGACTCCATCTTTCAAACTCCTCGGCCTAACATTCACAAGCACCACGAATTGGAACAATTACATCCAGGGCATTGCTAAAGCTGCTGCAAAAAAGGTGGGCTCCCTCTACCGTACTAGAAAATTACTCAAATTAGAGAGCATCCAATATCTTTACAAAACCCACAATTCTCTCATGTATAGCGTACTGTTGCCGCATATGGACTGCTGCGTCTAACAGCAGGCTCTTACTCTTTGATAGAGGTCAAAAAGTCTAAAATCTAACACATCCCGCACTGTCGGCCAAGATCCAATCTCTGTCACATCGCCACAATGTCGCCCCCCAGTGCCTGTTTTATAAGTACTTTAATGAATTTGCTCTGATGAACTGCTCGCACTTGTATTCCCTCGATGTACATAATCCTGATAAACCCGATAAGCAGTAAAAATCCCACCCCTTCAGGTGCCTATATGCTGGAAAGCCTTCTACTCTACTAGTATCTTCCTTCGGACTACTAGACTTTGGAATTCCCTCTGTTTTCTGCTTCACTGGCTGTACTAACTTGCAGAAGTTTAAATATAATGTGAACAGACATTTCGCTCCCCACGTTCCTTTGTTAACGGCAATCTCAAATAGTAGCTCCCTTACGTTCCAGGTTTTTTGTTTGGGGTGAAAAAAGAGTAAAGAAAAAAGGGTTTTCCTAACAATGCCTCCCCACGGGACAGAGTTAGACACCACGGTCGTTTTTTAACGTGGAGAAAAGGTACAAAAAATAAATGTGAGGAGTGAAGGGAGGGAAAAGGGAAAAAGGGGACCAGCTCCCGAGAGGTGGGATATGGGAGCTGGTTAAAGGTCAGGCATGTGGGGTTGCCCCCACATCTGGTCTTTGCTAGTCATAGCTAGTCATAGCTTGCAGTATCTGCCGGAACAGATGGTATTTATTTGCTCCCCTACCGAGCAAATTAGGCACAAGGCCGATTTTTAATGTGAGGAGTGAAGGGAGGGGGAAGGGAAAAAGGAGACCAGCTCCCGAGAGGTGGGAAATGGGAGCTGGTTAAAGGTCAGGCATGTGGGGTTGCCCCCACATCTAGTCTTTGCTAGTCATAGCTAGTCATAGCTTGCAGCATCTGCCGGAACAGATGGTATTTATTTGCTCCCCCACCGAGCAAATTAGGCACAAGGCCGATTTTTAATGTGAGGAGTGAAGGGAGGGAAAAGGGAAAAAGGGGACCAGCTCCCGAGAGGTAGGAAATGGGAGCTGGTTAAAGGTCAGGCATGTGGGGTTGCCCCACCATCTAGTCTTTGCTAGTCATAGCTAGTCATAGCTGGCAGCATCTGCCGGAACAGATGGTATTTATTTGCTCCCCCACCGAGCAAATTAGGCACAAGGCCGATTTTTAATGTGAGGAGTGAAGGGAGGGGGAAGGGAAAAAGAGGACCAGCTCTCGAGAGGTGGGAAATGGGAGCTGGTTAAAGGTCAGGCATGAGGGGTTGCCCCCACATCTGGTCTTTGCTAGTCATAGCTAGTAATAGCTTGTAGTATCTGCCGGAACAGATGGTATTTATTTGCTCCCCCACCGAGCAAATTAGGCACAAGGCCGATTTTTAATGTGAGGAGTGAAGGGAGGGGGAAGGGAAAAAGGAGACCAGCTCTCGAGAGGTGGGAAATGGGAGCTGGTTAAAGGTCAGGCATGTGGGGTTGCCCCCACATCTGGTCTTTGCTAGTCACAGCTAGTCATAGCTTGCAGTATCTGCCGGAACAGATGGTATTTATTTGCTCCCCCACCGAGCAAATTAGGCACAAGGCCGATTTTTAATGTGAGGAGTGAAGGGAGGGGGAAGGGAAAAAGGAGACCAGCTCCCGAGAGGTGGGAAATGGGAGCTGGTTAAAGGTCAGGCATGTGGGGTTGCCCCCACATCTAGTCTTTGCTAGTCATAGCTAGTCATAGCTGGCAGCATCTGCCGGAACAGATGGTATTTATTTGCTCCCCCACCGAGCAAATTAGGCACAAGGCCGATTTTTAATGTGAGGAGTGAAGGGAGGGAAAAGGGAAAAAGGGGACCAGCTCCCGAGAGGTAGGAAATGGGAGCTGGTTAAAGGTCAGGCATGTGGGGTTGCCCCACCATCTAGTCTTTGCTAGTCATAGCTAGTCATAGCTGGCAGCATCTGCCGGAACAGATGGTATTTATTTGCTCCCCCACCGAGCAAATTAGGCACAAGGCCGATTTTTAATGTGAGGAGTGAAGGGAGGGGGAAGGGAAAAAGAGAACCAGCTCTCGAGAGGTGGGAAATGGGAGCTGGTTAAAGGTCAGGCATGAGGGGTTGCCCCCACATCTGGTCTTTGCTAGTCATAGCTAGTAATAGCTTGTAGTATCTGCCGGAACAGATGGTATTTATTTGCTCCCCCACCGAGCAAATTAGGCACAAGGCCGATTTTTAATGTGAGGAGTGAAGGGAGGGGGAAGGGAAAAAGGAGACCAGCTCCCGAGAGGTGGGAAATGGGAGCTGGTTAAAGGTCAGGCATGTGGGGTTGCCCCCACATCTGGTCTTTGCTAGTCACAGCTAGTCATAGCTTGCAGTATCTGCCGGAACAGATGGTATTTATTTGCTCCCCCACCGAGCAAATTAGGCACAAGGCCGATTTTTAATGTGAGGAGTGAAGGGAGGGGGAAGGGTAAAAGGGGACGAGCTCCCGAGAGGTGGGAAATGGGAGCTGGTTAAAGGTCAGGTATGTGGGGTTGCCTCCACATCTGGTCTTTGCTAGTCATAGCTAGTCATAGCTGGCAGCATCTGCCGGAACAGATGGTATTTATTTGCTCCCCCACCGAGCAAATTAGGCACAAGGCCGATTTTTAATGTGAGGAGTGAAGGGAGGGGGAAGAGAAAAAGGGGACCAGCTCCCGAGAGGTGGGAAATGGGAGCTGGTTAAAGGTCAGACATGTGAGGTTGCCCCCACATCTGGTCTTTGCTAGTCATAGCTAGTCATAGCTTGCAGTATCTGCCGGAACAGATGGTATTTATTTGCTCCCCCACCGAGCAAATTAGGCACAAGGCCGATTTTTAATGTGAGGAGTGAAGGGAGGGGGAAGGGAAAAAGGGGACCAGCTCCCGAGAGGTGGGAAATGGGAGCTGGTTAAAGGTCATGCATGTGGGGTTGCCCCCACATCTGGCCTTTGCTAGTCAAAGCTTGCAGTATCTGCCGGAACAGATGGTATTTATTTGCTCCCCCACCGAGCAAATTAGGCAAAAGGCCGATTTTTAATGTGAGGAGTGAAGGGAGAGGGAAGGGGAAAAGGGGACCAGCTCCCGAGAGGTGGGAAATGGGAGCTGGTTAAAGGTCAGACATGTGGGGTTGCCCCCACATCTGGTCTTTGCTTGTCATAGCTAGTCATAGCTTGCAGTATCTGCCGGAACAGATGGTATTTATTTGCTCCCCTACCGAGCAAATTAGGCACAAGGCCGATTTTTAATGTGAGGCGTGAAGGGAGGGGGAAGGGAAAAGGGGACCAGCTCCCGAGAGGTGGGAAATGGGAGCTGGTTAAAGGTCAGGCATGAGGGGTTGCCCCCACATCTGGTCTTTGCTAGTCATAGCTAGTCATAGCTTGCAGTATCTTCCGGAACAGATGGTATTTATTTGCTCCCCCACCGAGCAAATTAGGCACAAGGCCGATTTTTAATGTGAGGAGTGAAGGGAGGGGGAAGGGAAAAAGGGGACCAGCTCCCGAGAGGTGGGAAATGGGAGCTGGTTTAAGGTCAGGCATGTGGGGTTGCCCCCACATCTGGTCTTTGCTAGTCATAGCTAGTCATAGCTTGCAGCATCTGCCGGAACAGATGGTATTTATTTGCTCCCCCACCGAGCAAATAAGGCACAAGGCCAATTTTTAATGTGAGGAGTGAAGGGAGGGGGATAGGAAAAAGGGGACCAGCGTCCGAGAGGTGGGAAATGGGAGCTGGTTAAAGGTCAGGCATGTGGGGTTGCCCCCACATCTGGTCTTTGCTAGTCATAGCTAGTCATAGCTTGCAGCATCTGCCGGAACAGATGGTATTTATTTGCTCCCCCACCGAGCAAATAAGGCACAAGGCCGATTTTTAATGTGAGGAGTGAAGGGAGGGGGAAGGGAAAAAGAGGAGGAGCTCCCGAGAGGTGGGAAATGGGAGCTGGTTTAAGGTCAGGCATGTGGGGTTGCCCCCCCATCTGGTCTTTGCTAGTCATAGCTAGTCATAGCTTGCAGTATCTGCCGGAACAGATGGTATTTATTTGCTCCCCCACCGAGCAAATTAGGCACAAGGCCGATTTTTAATGTGAGGAGTGAAGGGAGGGGGAAGGGGAAAAGGGGACCAGCTCCCGAGAGGTTGGAAATGGGAGCTGGTTAAAGGTCAGACATGTGGGGTTGCCCCCACATCTGGTCTTTGCTAGTCATAGCTAGTCATAGCTTGCAGTATCTGCCGGAACAGATGGTATTTATTTGCTCCCCCACCGAGCATATTTGGCACAGGGCCGATTTTTAATGTGAGAAGTGAAGGGAGGGGGGAGGGAAAAAGAGGGGAACAAGCTCCCGAGAGGTGGGAAATGGGAGCTGGTTAAAGGTCAGGCATGTGGGGTTGCCCCCACATCTGGTCTTTGCTAGTCATAGCTTGTCATAGCTTGCAGTATCTGCCGGAACAGATGGTATTTATTTGCTTCCCCACCGAGCAAATTAGGTACAAGGCCGATTTTTAATGTGAGGAGTGAAGGGAGGGGGAAGGGAAAAAGGAGACTAGCTCCCGAGAGGTGGGAAATGGGAGCTGGTTAAAGGTCAGGCATTTGGGGTTGCCCCCACATCTAGTCTTTGCTAGTCATAGCTAGTCATAGCTTGCAGCATCTGCCGGAACAGATGGTATTTATTTGCTCCCCCACCGAGCAAATTAGGCACAAGGCCGATTTTTAATGTGAGGAGTGAAAGGAGGGGGAAGGGAAAAAGGGGACCAGCTCCCGAGAGGTGGGAAATGGGAGCTGGTTAAAGGTCATGCATGTGGGGTTGCCCCCACATCTGGCCTTTGCTAGTCAAAGCTTGCAGTATCTGCCGGAACAGATGGTATTTATTTGCTCCCCCACCGAGCAAATTAGGCACAAGGCCGATTTTTAATGTGAGGAGTGAAGGGAGAGGGAAGGGGAAAAGGGGACCAGCTCCTGAGAGGTGGGAAATGGGAGCTAGTTAAAGGTCAGACATGTGGGGTTGCCGCCACATCTGGTCTTTGCTAGTCATAGCTAGTCATAGCTGCAGTATCTGCCGGAACAGATGGTATTTATTTGCTCCCCCACCGAGCAAATTAGGCACAAGGCCGATTTTTAATGTGTGGAGTGAAGGGAGGGGGAAGGGAAAAAGGGGACCAGCTCCCGAGAGGTGGGAAATGGGAGCTGGTTAAAGGTCAGACATGTGAGGTTGCCCCCACATCTGGTCTTTGCTAGTCATAGCTAGTCATAGCTAGTCATAGCTTGCAGTATCTTCCGGAACAGATGGTATTTATTTGCTCCCCCACCGAGCAAATTAGGCACAAGGCCGATTTTTAATGTGAGGAGTGAAGGGAGGGGGAAGGGAAAAAGGGGACCAGCTCCCGAGAGGTGGGAAATGGGAGCTGGTTAAAGGTCATGCATGTGGGGTTGCCCCCACATCTGGCCTTTGCTAGTCAAAGCTTGCAGTATCTGTCGGAACAGATGGTATTTATTTGCTCCCCCACCGAGCAAATTAGGCACAAGGCCGATTTTTAATGTGAGGAGTAAAGGGAGGGGGAAGGGAAAAAGGGGACCAGCTCCCGAGAGGTGGGAAATGGGAGCTGGTTAATGGTCAGGTATGTGGGGTTGCCCCCACATCTGGTCTTTGCTAGTCATAGCTAGTCATAGTTTGCAGTATCTGCCGGAACAGATGGTATTTATTTGCTCCCCCACTGAGCAAATTAGGCACAAGGCCGATTTTTAATGTGAGGAGTGAAGGGAGGGGGAAGGGAAAAAGGGGACCAGCTCCCGAGAGGTGGGAAATGGGAGCTGGTTAAAGGTCATGCATGTGGGGTTGCCCCCACATCTGGCCTTTGCTAGTCAAAGCTTGCAGTATCTGCCGGAACAGATGGTATTTATTTGCTCCCCCACCGAGCAAATTAGGCACAAGGTCGATTTTTAATGTGAGGAGTAAAGGGAGGGGGAAGGGAAAAAGGGGACCAGCTCCCGAGAGGTGGGAAATGGGAGCTGGTTAATGGTCAGGTATGTGGGGTTGCCCCCACATCTGGTCTTTGCTAGTCATAGCTAGTCATAGTTTGCAGTATCTGCCGGAACAGATGGTATTTATTTGCTCCCCCACTGAGCAAATTAGGCACAAGGCCGATTTTTAATGTGAGGAGTGAAGGGAGGGGGAAGGGAAAAAGGGGACCAGCTCCCGAGAGGTGGGAAATGGGAGCTGGTTAAAGGTCATGCATGTGGGGTTGCCCCCACATCTGGCCTTTGCTAGTCAAAGCTTGCAGTATCTGCCGGAACAGATGGTATTTATTTGCTCCCCCACCGAGCAAATTAGGCACAAGGCCGATTTTTAATGTGAGGAGTGAAGGGAGAGGGAAGGGGAAAAGGGGACCAGCTCCTGAGAGGTGGGAAATGGGAGCTGGTTAAAGGTCAGACATGTGGGGTTGCCGCCACATCTGGTCTTTGCTAGTCATAGCTAGTCATAGCTGCAGTATCTGCCGGAACAGATGGTATTTATTTGCTCCCCCACCGAGCAAATTAGGCACAAGGCCGATTTTTAATGTGAGGAGTGAAGGGAGGGGGAAGGGAAAAAGGGGACCAGCTCCCGAGAGGTGGGAAATGGGAGCTGGTTAAAGGTCAGACATGTGAGGTTGCCCCCACATCTGGTCTTTGCTAGTCATAGCTAGTCATAGCTAGTCATAGCTTGCAGTATCTTCCGGAACAGATGGTATTTATTTGCTGCCCCACCGAGCAAATTAGGCACAAGGCCGATTTTTGATGTGAGGAGTGAAGGGAGGGGGAAGGGAAAAAGGGGACCAGCTCCCGAGAGGTGGGAAATGGGAGCTGGTTAAAGGTCATGCATGTGGGGTTGCCCCCATATCTGGCCTTTGCTAGTCAAAGCTTGCAGTATCTGCCGGAACAGATGGTATTTATTTGCTCCCCCACCGAGCAAATTAGGCACAAGGCCGATTTTTAAAGTGAGGAGTGAAGGGAGGGGGAAGGGAAAAAGGGGACCAGCTCCCGAGAGGTGGGAAATGGGAGCTGGTTAATGGTCAGGTATGTGGGGTTGCCCCCACATCTGGTCTTTGCTAGTCATAGCTAGTCATAGCTTGCAGTATCTGCCGGAACAGATGGTATTTATTTGCTCCCCCACTGAGCAAATTAGGCACAAGGCCGTTTTTAATGTGAGGTAAAAACCAGCTCCCCTAAAAGTAGGCAAAAAGGGGGCACTCTGGTTACCAAAAATAATAATTGTCCCAGTATAGAGGGTTTCCCCTCCATTGACTGGTACAAATTATCTTAAGTGCAGTATCTGCCGGAACAGATGGTATTTATTTGCTCCCCCACTGAGCAAATTAGGCACAAGGCCGTTTTTAATGTGAGGTAAAAACCAGCTCCCCTTAAAGTAGGCAAAAAGGGGGCACTCTGGTTACCAAAAATAATAATTGTCCCAGTATAGAGGGTTTCCCCTCCATTGACTGGTACAAATTATCTTAAGTGCAGTATCTGCCGGAACAGATGGTATTTATTTGCTCCCCCACCGAGCAAATTAGGCACAAGGCCAATTTTTAATGTGAGGAGTGAAGGGAGGGGGAAGGGAAAAAGGGGGCCAGCTCCCGAGAGGTGGGAAATGGGAGCTGGTTAAAGGTCAGGCATGTGGGGTTGCCCCCACATCTGGTCTTTGCTAGTCATAGCTTGCAGTATCTGCCGGAACAGATACTACACTTTGATCTTGTAGCCATTCTCCAGCAGAACCTTGCATCTGCCGGAGCAGATACTACACTTTGATCTTTGCCCGGAGGCTGTAGGTCTACGTTACTCCAAAGACTCCAAAGCCGTCTAGATTTCATCCGTGCCGGGACCCACACTGCAGTTAAAATTTAAAATTCAGAATTTGTGTTCAATTATAGTTTTGTTTTCTGCTTTTTATAATTATCGTTTCGTTTTAGATTTGGAATATATTTTACGAATGGAAACGGAACCACTTGGGTATTTATATTACCCTTTCTTCCCATCTATGCGTTTTTTATTTTCTTTCTTCCTATCCCTTTGTTTCTAATGGCACGCATTGCTGCCCCAATACAAGCACTTCCTAGTGTTCTTTTCCGTTTCTGCGCCATTAAAAAAAAAAAAAAATAGAGACGTGTGGAAGAAATAGAGAAGAATTAAGACGCGCGTGCGAATCGAACAAACCTCGCATTCCCCACTCGTTCATCACACCCCCTACCTCTTTCACTCTTTCGAAAAGACAAAACAAAACGAAACAAATCCCCCACCCATCCACCCAAACTTTACCTCTAGCCAAATGTTTTAGAGAGGCGACCAGCCGTCTTTATAAGAGGCTCTGTCGGTTGGTTTGTCATCCATTTAGACTAAATTGCATTTTCATCGAATGGACGTATCTTTTTCTTTTTTTTTCTTTTTGAGATTTGTTCCAATATGTTTACCAATTAATTTGTCAGTGATCATTAAGCCTAAAATTAACAAGTTCCTTGGTCTGTCACGCCTAAGGTTGAAAAAAAAAATAATTGCGGCCTGTAACGTTTGAAACTTTGAAATTAAATTGGTTTGCGTTTATTTTAAGAATAAAAGGCGCCTTTGTTGCTCACAAGAAACAAACACACAACTATACATGAGGGACCAATTTTTTATGAGTCTCACTTCTTAATTTTCTTCTTCTTTTTTTAATTACTTTATTTGCTCTAAACAAAGTATATTGCCATCGAGCCGTAAGGGACTACTGTGATAGAAACCAGAATTATAAGAGGGCGCAACCAAAGCAGAGAGTTGAGAAGCAAAGTGCTTGTTCATATCGCATTTCAATTTCTACATTTTAGTAGGGTCGGGGAAAACCGGAAGTGCATCCCAAAGGCAAGCGGCCGCGGGAAAGAAGTTATAAGCGTAGAAAATCTCCCGGCATTTAAGAATCTCTACAGTGAAGTGGTAGGATTTTGCTGTCAGTCGGATGTGTATTTTCGTTGATTGGACAGGTAAGTACAGTAAGTCCGCAGAAATATAATACTGTGGCGAGGTGACAGGAACTAAAGCTTGACAGACAGTGCGGGACCTTATAGGTAGGGACTGTTTTCATCCTGCCTAATGTAAAGAGACCAATAATAAGTGTATCGGTCTCAGATCTGGCTATAATACTTCATTTACGGACGAATGGTGTCTCCATACATATATAGGATGAGACTTGGGTGGTTTTTAAGTTTTGAGATAACGATTGCTTTCTTTTTTTCATAGGAGTTACCACTTATTAAGGCCCGGTGGCCATTCGAGGATAAGGGTCAATGGGTATACATTAGTCATTGTGATTATAGCGTAGTAAACATAAGTAGTGGAAAGTTAGTATATTGGATTATTTAAAGGGACGAATCATCAAGAACTTGTTTACGTTGGACTTGAATACAATCAGATTGTAGTCAGCTGGAAAGCAAGCAATCGGAAGAGAATTCAACAGGCGTGCATATTTAAGAAATAAACCTTGTTCATGGAATCTATGTTTAGCTTTAGGCACAGATAAAGAGTGTGGGAAATTGTTGATAGTAGTTTTGGCTAGACGAGTGTTTTTCGTGAAAGTCTGGCGAGGGGGGCATAGATTGAAGCTCATATGAGCACTTGTCATAAAAATAATGATAAAGCAGAGACAGGCCCGCAATATCTCTTCTGTGGGAAAGAGGTTGCAGGGAAGAGAAAAGGGCATCCCCCACTAAGATACGAAGTTTTGAACTCTGTCAAGTCAGGATAAGCTGCTTCTAGCAGCTCCTGCCCATATGTGGCAAGAGTATTCCATTCTTGGCCGAACCTGGCTTTTATATAGGTAGAGAATTGCATCAGGAATGAGATATATACATACTTCCAGCGACCTTGGCAATGGATTTGATATACGTGTTCCATTTGAGATCGGGAGTAAAGGTTAAGCCCAGAATCCTTATTTGTATCGTCTAGATTGTTCGGACTGCTGTTCTTGTTTGAGTGTTCTTCAGGGTGTATCTTGTCGAACTCGGGAATCTCTCACGCAACGTTGAACGAAATCTTTTATTTAATTAACGAGGGCAGCATGCTCCCATTCCGTTAGCCATGACCGGGTGGAAATCTTAAGTAATACGCAACTGTATTGTTTGTGTTGCCCGCACTAAGAATTAAACCTTTCGACCTTTTTCAAGTCCAATGTAAAGTTCTTGCTGAGTCGTCCTCTTAAATAATTAGATACTTCCCAAATTTCACCACGACCCATCATTCGGGCCTTGATATACGGCGACTTCTATGTAAACAAATAAACAAAGAAACAAAAAGCAAGCTTTGTAATAAGCGACAGGTATAGGCTCTCCCGCTCATTCTTGAATAGAGTATTTTGGACTTTCTTGCGATAATTATCAACCCAGCTTGAGTGGCTTGAATTACTCAGATGTATTTAATTCTCTCCCGCTGCAAGAACTGTGACCCCCAGGGTCAGAAAGTTGGATTTAGAAGTCAGCGTTCTATTGATATTTCGCGGTGAGGGCATCTCAGGCGATTAGCAATAAACTAAGCCCTTCTCAAAGAGAGAACGCAAAGCCTGGGAGAGTGGACCTTCTAGAACTGCGCAAGAACAGCATCACACCGCAATCAACAGAGACGAATAATTACAAGAATGGTGTAGCTGCTGTTGAAGTTCTCCACTGTTCCATAGTTTTTTTTTTTTTCTTCGGAGTCACCACTTATCAAGATCCGAACACAACTCGAGGATAAGGGTTAATGAATGCAAGGTGGTAGTGTAGTAATCGCTAATGGCGTAATTTGGGTAGAATTTATTATTTATGAGAACAGCTCAACAAGAACTTGTTTGCATTGGAATTGAAGGCTACCATGTTGTATTCAACCGGGAAGCAGGCCAGCGGAACAGTGTTTCAAAGGCGGGCAGTTCTAGCAAGGAAGCTCTGTTCATTGAATCTGCGTTTAGATTTAGGTACAAATAGAGAGTGGAGGAAGTGGTTGTAGCTAGTTGAGTGTTTCTTTTGTGAAAGTTTGGCAAAGAGGTGGGGCGTTCTTGAAGTTCTTCACTCAGTCCTGAATACTCTTCTTGTAAGAGTGCTTGTTTTTCACATTTGAACTGATCTATGAACCCCCCCCCCCCAAAAAAAAACAACAGGATAGGGATCATTGAAAGCCGTCAAAAGGGGGATACAGTTTACTTGCCTATACACGAGGACAGGGTTAGGCACAACGATGTTTTTTTTCCAGCTCTAACAAAGAGGCATTCTGAATTACGACAAAATATTAAAATTGTCTCAGTGTTGAAGGATTTCTCCTTCATTGATTGATGACTCAATAAATACTTCAATCTGATCCCAGCCTGAAAAGCCGAGGCGTAAAAAAAAAAAAATGTGGTTTTAAATGCAAAAATAAACAAAGAAAGAAAGAAAAATAAGATGTGAGAGAGGGGTTCTGAATTTATGAATATTCTTGCTAAAAGGTTGGTTGATGAAGATAAAGGAGACTAAGGTGTTTTGCCTCCAAACGAGATTTTCCCAGAGTTTTTTTTTTTTCTCTCCGTTCCAACTTTATTTCCAAATAGAGGAAAGGGCAAAGGAGGCAGAAGAGAGGGGGAGGGGAGTGACGAGAGATAAGAAAAGATAACGTTAGACGTGCGTATGACTCGACCACAACTTTGGCCCCATTTCAAATCTTCCAACCGAACCGCCCCTCTCTCTCTTTGCCCAACTCTGACAGTACTCTCTGCTTAACATCCATCGGCGACTTTATAGGATGGTTGGCGGCATTTGGAGCCTGCCTTCCCCCAGTTTCTGCTGGCCTGGAGAACAAAGAAGAATCAACTAAATTTCTATTACTAGTAAAACCACGGGGAAAATTCCATGGTTTCTTTCTTCAGGAAAAAAAATATTGCTTTTGAAAAATGCAAATTTTATGAAATGTAAGCCATTTCATCGTTAGGTAAACATATAAATAAACTATATCTATAAAGGACATTTTGGCATATTTGTTTTTACTATACACAAGAAACCGAAAAAGAGGCCAATAAACAAATATATAAGAAATAAACGTTCCTATTTACTTTGCCACCCCACGAGGGCAGAGTCGTCTTTTTTTAATATGGAGGAAAGCAACAAAAATAAAAAAAATTGTCTCAGTTGCGAAGGAATTCTCCTTCACTAACCGAGCACAAAAAATTGAAGTGTAGCATCAGAACAGATACTACACTTTGATCTTGGCCCGATAAGTTACTTTTCTACCCATCTGACCATGTTTTTGGCGTCTTAAATTATTTTAAAGCGTTTATTAAATTTGAAACGTAAATAGTGTCAGTTGGTTGGTTGGTTGTTTTTGTTTTACGGCATATCAACCTTTTTCAGGTTATTTAATGCCGAATCCAAAGATTTTGAAGAAAATTTTTTTTAATAGAATATATTTGTTGTTTTCAAGTCGGTTTCTATTCAACCCATAGTTGGGACCCTAACAGGTACTACCGCTCCGGGTCAGAGTGGACCTGGGAACAATCGAAATTAAAGGGTGGCTCCACACTCCCCAAAGCCCGCAAGCTGGGGGCCTCACCATTGGATATAGTTTAAGGTCAAATTAATGTCGGACATTTAAGTTAAAACGATGGCCGACATGAGGTTGTCATTTTCAGAGTTTCGATAATCGATCAAAACTCGAGAATAAAACAAAATACTGATATAAATTCAATAAGTGTCACCGTAACTTATCTTGCCTTTGGAAACATTCATTTGTTATATATACTTGTTTGTTAACCACTTCTTTCGGATTGTTGTCTCTAGTAATATATATATATATATATATATATATATATATATATATATATATATATATATATATATATATATATATATATAGTAATGCCCGGAATTTAACTTGGACATGGGGGAAAATCTTTGTATTTGGATTTGAGACGAAAATAATAAATGTTAAGGAGTTAAAGTTAAAAAAAAAATGACCTCTGTGGTCTCTACGAAATGACTCAGACAAATTTTAGTCTAACCATTTGAAATCTTACATGAAGTGTATTCACACGTAGGACAACATAAGCAGTACATAGGACTCGAGCGAAGCCGGGCTGAACTGCTAGTATATATATATATTGAGTTTCTTTATCCATAATCGAAACCGAAACCAAAACTTATGAAGAATTCTTGGTAAAATTATTTATGACAAGAAATGGAAGTACATAACAAATAAACGACCCGGATGTAAGCGTGACAGAAAATAACACACATGCTATTGTATTAATATATAGATTATTTAATCCGAGTTTACAAATTTGATTAAATGTATTTAAAGGGAATTCAATTTTATAGAAGGCAACATAATGCAGACGGCGTAACGGATTGAAACAAACTGAAGCAAATTAATTTATATAACAGTAAAATAAACTATGCAGATTAACCTTTTTTTTACTAATACAATCGATGTATCACCCCCCCATCCCCTCGAAATGCACGTTTGAACTACTAGAAGCATTTTATCCTGACAAAGTTCAAAATGGACGTCGTAGCATTTTGAGGGACTGTCCTTTCCTATTTTCTGCAACGTTCTTCCCCACAAAAGAAACCTTGTGAGCCTCTCTCTCTCTGCTTTATCGTTATTTTCATGAACAGTGCTTGTCTGAGCTCCAATCTATAGCCCCCGGTCCTGACCTTCAGGAAAAACACCGTCTTGCTGAAACCAGTATCAATAATTCCCCCTTCCCTACTCTTTATCTGTGCCTTAACCTAAATGTAGATTCCATGAAAAAAGCTTATTTCTTAAAACTGCACGCCCGTGGAACTCTCTTCCAATTGGCTGCTTGCCAGCTGACTACAATATCGTCGTCTTCAAGTCCAACGTAAACAAGTTCTTGATGAGCCGTTCCCCTTAAGTAATGCAAGTTACCAAATTTATACTTCTAACGATTTCATGATCAAAGCTCCTTTCCTAGAACTGCACACTTGTGGAACTCTTTCCCCTTTTCCTGCTTCCTTACTGACTATAATATGGCTGTCTTCAAGTCCAACGTGAACAAAGACTTGATGAACCGTTCCTCGAAAGAAATCCAATTTACCAAATTTCCACTACATACGATTACTACATGTTTACTTTGACTACAGTCCACACATTAATTCTACTCCTGGAGAGGACCCCCAAACCTTGATAAGTGGTGACTCCTTTGTAATAAAAAAAAGAAAGAAAAACACGTACCTGATAAAGGGATACAGAATAGACAATGATATAATCCACATAGTATAATGCCAAATATACTACAAATTGTCTGATGCTCAATGATATTCAGAGCATATATATATATATATATATATATATATATATATATATATATATATATATATATATACATTATATATATATAATATATATATATATATACATTATATATATACATATATATAATATATATATAATATATATATAATATATATATATACGTACATACATATATATAATATATATAAAATATATATATATAATATATATATAATATATAATATATATAATATATATATAATATATATAATATATATATAATATGTATATAATATATATAATATACATATATATAATATATATATAATATACATATATATAATATATATATAATATACATATAGTATATATATAATATATATAATATAATATATATATAATATATAAATATATATAATATATATAATATATATAATATAATATATATATATAATATATATATAATATATATATATAATATAATATATGTAATATAATATATATATAATACATTATATATATAATATATTATATATAATACATTATATATATAATATATTATATATAATACATTATATATATATAAAATACATTATATATATATAATGCAGTATATATATATAAAATACATTATATATATAATGCAGTATATATAATACATTATATATAATACATTATATATATAATACATTATATATATAATACATCATATATATAATACATTATATATAATACATTATATATATGTATATAATACATTATATATATAATACATTATATATATAATACATTATATATATAATACATTACATATATATAATACATTATATATATAGTACATTATATATATATATATAGTACCTTATATATACACTATATATATATACATTATATATATACATTATATATACATTATATATATACATTATATATACATTATATATATAATACATTATATATATATAATACATTATAAATATATATAATGCATTATATATATAATACATTATATATATAATACATTATATATATAATATATAACTAACCAAAAATCACGAGGTTCTTTGCTCAGCAACCGAGAAGGCTAACATGCTTGCCAGTCGGTTTGCCTCCAACTCTACACTGGACCCTCTAAACCACCCCCTACCTGACTTTCCTATGCGGACAGACGCTACGCTAGACGATCTGGAAATCACCCCTGCTCAGGTGCATGCTATCATAAAAAACCTTGACACTTCCAAAGCATGTGGACCCGACCTCATCCCAGCTGTGCTATTAAAAAAGTGCTCAGCCGAAGTAGCTCCAGTTCTCTCCAAACTCTACAACAAATGCCTTAATGAATCTTGCTTTCCGAGCTGTTGGAAAACTGCTTCTGTGGTACCAGTATTCAAGAATTCTAGCGAAAGAACTGACCCATTAAATTATCGCCCTATTAGCCTCCTCCCACTTTTTGCCAAAATATTTGAGACCTTAATTAACCATGCTCTAGTCCAGCACCTTACAGATGCTAAACTTCTGACCGATCATCAATATGGATTTAGACAAGCCCGTTCCACGGCAGACATCCTCACTGTAATCTCTGAACGCATATACCATTCACTGGACAAAGCGGGAGAGGGCAGAGCAGTAGCTCTAGATATATCTAAGGCTTTTGACAGGGTATGGCATGGGGGTCTTCTCAGGAAGATTAGATCTTACGGTATCACTGGTAGAATACTTAACATGATTAAATCCTTCTTAGATAAGAGAAAAATCCAGGTTGTCCTCGACGGTCGTACGTCTAAACAATATAATATAAATGCGGGAGTGCCCCAGGGATCTATCCTTGGTCCTCTGCTGTTCCTGATATTCATAAATGACCTCCCCGACAAAATTGCCTCTGAGATGGGTATATATGCTGATGACACCACACTCTATAGCAGGCACGACAGGAAAACAAATGAACATATATCTAAAGTAATGGCAGAAACACTAGAGGATGACCTCAAATCAGTAGTGGAATGGGGACAAAAATGGATGGTAACGTTCAATGCCACCAAGACAAAACTGGTTTCATTCAATAATTAAAAGAAACCTTCTCTACCACCTATAGCAATGGCCAACAACTCTTTAGCTGAGAGTACGTCTTTCAAGCTCCTTGGCCTAACGTTCACAGGAAACATGAGCTGGAACAATTACATCGAGGGCATTGCCAGGGCCGCTGCGAGGAAGGTGGGCTCTCTCTACCGTGCTAGAAAACTTCTAACACCCGAAAGTATCCTGTACCTCTATAAGGCCACTATTCGCCCATGTATGGAGTATTGCTGTCACATTTGGGCCGGTGCATCGGCTACTAGTCTCTCGCTCCTTGACAGGGTTCAAAAGAGAGTCGCAAATCTGATAGGCCCTAAACTGGCATCAAAACTTCAGCCTCTGTCCCATCGTCGAAACGTTGCATCCCTCTGCCTGTTCTACAAGTATTATAATGGTGAATGCTCTGAAGAACTGCAAGCACTTGTGCCCCCACGACGTGAACACCCTCGACAGACCCGACAAGCTACAAAATCCCACCCCCACACTGTAGAGATCCCAAGATGTAAAAGATCTTTCTACTCCAGTAGTTTCTTCCCCAGAACTGCTAGACTTTGGAATTCCATTCCAGGTCACTGCTTCCCCAACTGTACTGACATGCATAAGTTCAAGTGCAACGTGAACCAACATCTCGCTGCCCTAATCCCTACATAGTACCCCAGTAGATGTTTCCCCTGATAGTAGCCCCCTACATTAAAGTGGCAATGTGCCTTGTTTGGGGTGAAAATGTAATAAAAAAAATAAAAAAAATACATTATATATATAATACATTATATATATAATACATTATATATATATATATTACATTATATATATATTACATTATATATATTACATTATATATATATATATTACATTATATATATATATTACATTATATATATATTACATTATATATATATATATATATATATTACATTATATATATTACATTATATATTACATTATATATATATTACATTATATATATATATATTACATTATATATATATTACATTATATATATATATTACATTATATATATATATATTACATTATATATATATTACATTATATATATATATTACATTATATATATATTACATTATATATATATATATTACATTATATATATATATATTACATTATATATATATATATATATTACATTATATATATATATTACATTATATATATATATATTACATTATATATATATTACATTACATTATATATATATATTACATTACATTATATATATATATTACATTATATATATATATATTACATTATATATATATATATTACATTATATATATATATATTACATTATATATATATATATTACATTATATATATATATATTACATTATATATATATATTACATTATATATATATATATTACATTATATATATATATATATTACATTATATATATATATATATTACATTATATATATATATATATATTACATTATATATATATATATATTACATTATATATATATATATATATTACATTATATATATATATATATTACATTATATATATATATATTACATTATATATATATATATATATTACATTATATATATATATATATATATATATATATTACATTATATATATATATATTACATTATATATATATATATATATATATATATATATATATATATATATATATATATATATATATATATATATATATATACTAGCAATGCGTGCCCGGCGTTGCCCGGGTGTTTGGAGGTGTACGCTGAGCCAAAAAAAAAAAAAAACCCAAAACGGTAATTTTTTAAAACTTTGACCCCTATTATGACCCCGTAATATTTATTGTTTTGGGCTCAAATCAAGTTATTAAGTTAGATCCATATCTAAGGAGCCAATATCTAAAGTGTAAAGTGTTTATGCCCAAAATTGTCTTAAGTGTTTGGTAGAGTTCCCAAATGTCAAATCGTTGAACTTTGACCCCTTAACAGCGAAATTTCTGACCGAAACCCGATCACTTCGATTTTGCCAAATCTTAGTACTCCTTATATCAAATTTCGAGTCTGTAGACTTAAAATTGACAGAGTTATTGCGTAGGGAAATGTACAAAGACACATACACAGACACGTTCATTATATATATATATATATATATATATATATATATATATATATATATATATATATATATATATATATATATAGTCCAAAATATGTTCTTCTACATTACACTCTAGAGAACCTACTGTTTCTTTCATAAAATTATTTTATATAAACTTCATACCAGTTAACGAAACAAAATAATATAATATATATTAAGAAATTTAAGTACTGGGTTTGAACTTGCAGACCACGTCACGCAGCAGCAGCAGCAAAAAAAAAAAAAAAAAGAAAAAGAAAAAAAGACATTAAACACAAAAAACAAAAAAACAAAACAAAACAAACAAAAAAAAAACGCGTAATTTTTCTCGTCTCATAAAATTCTTGGTAGTTGATGAAAAGAAGAAATTTTCGGTCGGAGTTTGAACCGACAGACCACACCATGCAAAAATATACAACCCCAAAAATCACACTATGAACTTACCCACAGTAGAATTTTCAGGCCCGTTGTTCTATCATTGTTGCTAAGCGACGACATGGAAAAATGGCTTTACCGATGATAGATAAATTAAAATAACTGATTCGATTATTGATTATCGGTAATTACCGGGGGCATTCTGAGACAAAACATAACTAAGATCATTCCCAGACTTATGCACTAAAGTTCTGTAAAATTTAAAGAAAATCTGTTCAGCCGTGTCGGATTCTAGAAAGAATTAACTCTCACACACAGACAAAGTTGCATATATATATATATATATATATATATATATATATATATATATATATATATATATATATATATACTTCATTTACTCACATAAAATTAATATACGAAAGTATAGATTTATGCGTAAACTTTAAGTATTTACTTCAAAAGTGCTCAATACGTAGGTAGAGCTAGTTAGTAATTTATAAAATATATATGGCGGTTAAGCTAGGATTCGTCAGGCTTATGCACATAAGCCTGACGAATCCTAGAGTGGATGAAACGCCGAATATTCAGTGTAGCTTAATCGCCATATATATTTTATAAATTACTATATATATATATATATATATATATATATATATATATATATATATATATATATATATATATATATATATGTTCAATTCACAATTTTTTAAAACACATGTTTTTATTTTCTCATAAGAGTATATGTTACAGATCTATTTCGCTAACAATCTTCAACAAACAGTAAAAATGTGTTATAACTGTATTTTTGAATGTAGCAAACTCTCCAGACAATTCTATGGAGAGAGAGAGAGAGAGAGAGAGAGAGAGAGAGAGAGAGAGAGAGAGAGAAAAAACATTTAAACATAATCTTTACTTGTCACAAACAGTCAAAATCATATCGCTGATGTCCAGGGTGAATTCTCGTTGTTGGTCAGGTCTCAATATATATATATATATATATATATATATATATATATATATATATATAGTATTTAGTAGAAATGGTAATTAATAAAAACTGAAGAAAGTGCTCAATAATGTTGTAGAGCAAATATGCGTTTTATTTTTTATTACCGTATCTTTCTGTTAAGTTACATTATTGTTTCAGCTACTCGGCTGTTTTTTTTGGCCGTCTGAAGCTACAGACGGCCAAAAAACGGCCGGGTAGCTGAAACAATAATGTACCTATTTACTATGCCTCCCCACGGGACAGAGTTAGACACTAGGGTCGTTTTTTAACGTGGAGAAAAGGTACAAAAATAAAAATTGTCTCAGTCGTGAAGGATTTCTCCTCCACCGAAAGAGAACAAGAAAATGAAGTGCAGCATCTCAAGAACAGATACTACACTTTGATCTTGACCAAAAGGCCAAATAATGTAACTTAAACAGAAAGATACGGTAATAAAAAATAATATATATATATATATATATATATATATATATATATATATATATATATATATATATATATATATATATATATTAGGTTGGTACAAAAACAATATCGTTTTCTCACATATGTTACTTTTATATATGATTTCTGAATTAATTCTTTGATATATATATATATATATATATATATATATATATATATATATATATATATATATATATATATATATATATATATAACCATGTTGTATATCATTTTGAAGCGCGTTTTTCGCTCTAGCGAATTGTGTTATTCGTTACCGTTCGTTCTCAATCTCTTCATTTTTTTGCAGGTTTTTCGACAAAGGCTGAAAATTGACAGAGTATTTTGGTAGGGAAATATAGACGGACAGGCATGCAATTTCATTTTGTAGATATATAGATTTCAACTTTATGTATCATTTTTACACTATCATCTTAATTTCAATTTTAAATGTATATGCTAATAAGCAAGATTTTAAATTACCAACAACTATTTTGCTAACAATCTTTCCTCTGATGAAATGAGCCATTCATTGAAAATCCATGGATTTAGGAAAAGACTTTAACAAGTACATCTTCTTTTTTTGTACAAACAATACATTTTGTTGGAATTCTACATAATTTAATTCAGAATTTCTCATTTATATTATTGCTTTATCTCGCATATTGAGCTTTCTTTATCTGCTTGGGATCGTCTTATAAATATTGATACTAATATTTATTTGCAATTTATCTTTACAGTATTATACAACCTGTAATCTTACGGTATTTCAGTATTTCGTTTAAATTTTAAAAATTAAAAAGCCAATTGTTTGGGTGCCGCCGGCTAGAATTGAAACCGAAACATCCAATTCTCTAACTTGATTCTTAAGCCTCTGAGCCACGCACACACGCCTATAAGTAGTTAAAAATAACATTGGTTAACCTATGGATATAGATTTGTTCATGCCAACAGGTTAAGTCGACTACTCCTGCCAACATCGACTGCTTTGTTTTAAATTTGATCCACTTAGCAACAGTTTTGCCGCATAACAACTAAATCGAGTGGCTTTTGGGCCTTGATAAATGATGACACCCTCCTAGTAAAGAAATCAAAAGATTATATTCACAATGACACAAATAGGGATTTTAGCATTTTACTTTAGGAAAGGCTTATATTCATCGAGGAGCCCTCACCCCCTAACACACTTTTGTGTGTATTTTTTTAATACTTGATGCCGTGCCTTTCTTATCTTAAACTCCTTCCTAAGTTTATCATAGTATTTTTTTTCTCCCTTTTCTTTTTCAGTTCGTTTCTTTTTTATATTCACACGAAATAAGATAAAGCGTGTTTTTTTTTTAAATTTTTTATTTTTTATCAATTTGGTTTAGTCACTGTCTTTACATTGCTGATGTTCACCGTTTCTTTTTTTTTTTACCGTATTATCTTGTACTCCGATTCAACAACACCCTCACCTCACGTGTGTTCGTTTGGTCCGCGTTAAACCAGCGAATCAAACCGACAGAGTTGGGTGGGGTGAGGTGGGGGCATGCTGCGCTGATGTGGCCTTGTTCCGTCGGCTTGCTCGTCTCTTGTGAAGAGGGCTTAGTTTATTGCTAATAGCCTAAGGTTCTCCTACTGGGAAATTCCAACAGCGTCTCCTAAGCATTTTTGGTTTGGCCAAGACGCGAGAACACTTTAGAAGAACGACATGCGATAAATTTCTGTTCTAAACTTGTAAAACTGCCGCAGAAATGTAGGGAATGCTTCAGACTGCTTTTTGTACCATATTGCATGAATCGAGTATTGCAGTGTCATAAGAGATTCAAGGAAGGTAGGGAGTCTGTGAGGGATGATGAGAAGTGTGGGAGGAGTAAGGAAGTCAGAACAGCAGAGGTGATTGGCCAAATAAAGAATTTCATGGATAAGGACCATCGTGTATCTATAGAGACAATAAGTGCACAGTTTGAAAGCACCTTGTACATTTATAAGATTATCAAAATGCAATAAAAAACACAGACGCAAATTTATTCTGGTAGGTAGAAGAGTAACTTTTATTTCCCTTTGTAACTTTTGTTTCTTGCACTTTAAAAAAAATTCTTTACTCTATTCTTGAATATCGCTATACTTTCTTTGTGTGCTTTGCAGGCTTCGGCCCACCCCAGTTGTGGGATCCGAAGGTAGGTCGCGTCGGCTCTTATTACAGTATTCGCCCACTTTATTTTAGGGTTTTCTTATATTCCGCTTTCCTCTGCGATATTCCTAGTAGTTCCCTTGGCCAACTGAACTCATGTCACGTCCCTTACTTCACTCTCCCCAGGAGTTTTGAATCTCACCCAATAATACTCTTCCCCGCTTCCTTGCAAAAACCAATTCCCACTTCCCCTAACTACCCTTTCAAGAAACATAGCTTCATGCTCTTTCTAATATTCAATACTTCCCTTCCTCTTCTCGGACCAACCCATTCACCCTAAGCTGTGAAGAAAGATGAGACTATTGCATTAAAGTATTTGAAAGAATCGATCCATTCACCCCAGCCCCTCAACTAAAAAAAAACAGATTCATATTCTTCATCTATCTCTATCCCTACTCTTATATAAAAGTAACAATATGTATGCGTTTGTTCCCTATAGACCCCGAAACGGTGGGACCGATTTACATGAAATTTCACACAAATGTACTTAACGTGTCTAGCAGTGTATTCAGGTATGTTTTGTATCGGAATATCTTCGATAATCGAAATAAAAATCCGATGAAAGAAGGAACGAGTGATTTTGACTAAAGTTAACATCGTATACAGCCTAACTTCACAAGTGCATTTGAGAACTGTTATTACCGCACAAGCAGTAAAGCCCGACATATAAAATCAACAGTAGGTTCTTTAATTTTATAATAGGGCAACGTTCGAAATGAATGTTTCTGTTTAAAACACAACCGAACCATAATACTTGACTTTTGCAATTTAAACTTTAATTAAAGCCATTATATATAAAAAATAATGTCATAAAATCATCAGTAAATTCTCTACAGTGCAATGTAGACTAGATGAATATGCGTGTTTATCCAATTATTAGCGGCGTTCCCTGGAATCTGAGTGACAGCAAGTCTCCCCAGATTTCCAGTACTCGCCACCTCTTTCAATAACCTTTGCAAATCAGTTTGCGTTATCGCAATAGCCATTTAGCATTGATTTCTCTTTGGTAGCGACCATTGGTATCCATTGGGAATTGGGTGGCAAATACGCCTCCCCAAGGTTCAAGTCCTCTTCGTACTCATCCTGTGGAGGTCTTGTTAGTGCTTTCTCCCCTCCGTATTTCCATCCTTCTTGATCCTTCTCAGTTGGCGTGGTACTAGTTTATGGTCACACACACACACACACACACACACACACACACACACACACACACACACACACACACACACACACACACGAGGGGGTAATTTACACTTCTACAGCTTCAGTTTTCTTGATTCCATGTATTGTTTCTTTATGTTTTACCTCTGTAGCATTTTCTATATGTTAAGCTAGTGCCTGTGGATTATGTGTATTCTTCTTCTTCTTAATATTATTATTATTGGCTCACACGGAGATTTCACACAGGTCATCGAAGATCTCGCCTTGAAAACAATCTGTAGCGTTCCCTGGAAGCTGAGTGGCATCAAGTCTCCTCAGATTTCCAGTGCTCTCCACCACTTTCGATAACATTTACAAATAAATTTGCATTATCGCAACAACCGCTTACCATTGATTTCTCCTTGGCAGCGGCCATTGGTCTACACTGAAACGTGAGCGGCAATAAGCCTCCCCAAGATCTCAGTTCCCTTTGCATTTGCCAAGCGGAGATCTGGTCAGCGCGCTCTCCTCGATCTTTCCATCCTTCCTGATACTTCTCGACTATTTGGCATCCCATTTTTTGAGGGAGGGCGATGATGGGGCAATGAGAGATGATGGGATAGAGAACTTATAGATGTGAAGCTTCAATGTTCTTTGTTCCATCTAACGTTTTTTCATGTTTTGCCTCTGCAGCAGTTTGTCTGGCCCGTGCATGTGGCTCATGTGTATTGGTCTCCGCATTCAAGGGGTTTCCTTACGTTTTATATTTACTACAAGCCGCAGAAGATTTTGTTTTAGACAAAATTAAATAAAAAAAGAGATAATTAAAGGAATCGTTTTGGCATCGGAAAATAAATACAAATTTTTCCGATTCCGATACCCCAAAAAGTTCCGATTTTTCCGATTCCGATTAATTGTCCCAACAGTCCAACACTAATAGGTAGTAAAGTTGTTTTTGCAACGTTTAAGTTTCTTTTTTTTTTTTTGATTGTCAACTATAAAACAGTTTTGCCAAAAAGTCTTTTCCTCGATGTATCTAAAAATAAAAAAATGCTAGCTTAAAAAAAAAAAAAAAATAAACAAATAAAAAAAAAAAAAATAAAAAAGTAAAAAAAAAAAAATGCTCGTTCTTTTTTCTTCTTCTCCCTTTAGAAATGGCCGGTTTGGTCCCGAAAATGCTGGTTTGACCCAAATATAAAATTAGATTGGAAAAAGAAAGAAAGAAAGAAACAACAACAACAACAACAAAAAATAGCTTTAGTTTCGTACTTTTTTTTTCTCTTGTATTTTAGTAGAAAAGCAAGAGGGCGCAGGAGACGAAAAAAAAATGCCTTAAATGGTTTTAGGCTCGTTTAATAGAAGCAGAGAGTCAGGAAGTCAAGCGGGCATCTGTGCTGTGCTGCCCCCTTCCCTTTTCATACTTTCCGCTAGAACGATAACAACAACAACAACAACAACAACAACGATTTGTCAAAGTTTTCGTTACTCTCTTTCGATGATGAAAAATAAATAAATTAATAGATAAATAAAAACAACATTAAAGCACATTTTCCTAGTGTAAAAATACTTGGCTCGGGTTTAATTGTACTGTTAAAATGAAAAAGTGTACTCGCTAGCGGCTATTCCGAATTTATAATCTCATAAGCTGCCGCCAGTACGTAAAAGCGCGGCGGATGCGAAATGACGTCACCGGGAGGGGGGGGAGACTATAAAAAAGAGAAAGAGAAGGATCACACGAGAGACGTGGATAACGTTCGCGATCATGTGTGATCAGGCGTGACGGGCACTCGAGAAGGTGATCACGTAATTGACGTCGTAGCGGTAAAGAGAGGATGAGAAAATAAAAGTTGTGTCTATAAAGAATTGACTTCACTGGAAAAAAAAAAGAGTATAAAAAAGAAGAAGGGAAGGATCACGTTAGAGACGTGGATAACGTTCGCGATCACGCGCGTGGCGTGAAGGGCGATCGAGAAGACGATCGCGTGAGGGATGGCACAGCAGTAAAAAGAGAACGAGAAAATACATGTTGTTGCTATAAAGAATTGACTTCACAGGGAGGGAGAGGGCTATAAAAAAAAAAGAAAGACAAGCATCACGTGAGAGACGTGGATAACGTTCGCGATCACGTCAGAGCCGTTAAGGACGCTCGGAAAGAGGGACGTCACAGCGGCAAAGAGAGAATGAGGAAATAAATGTTGCTTCAAAGAACAAGCGAGTTGGAGTTATTTCCTATTCTTTGTCTCGGTCTTCTTTGCGACTGAAACTGCGCACAACGTGTGTTAGTTTCCGAACAATGTTACATTTTTTTTCGCTTCATTTTAATTCTTTTTAGTGCTAGGTTACGCTTAGTTTAAGGTTAGTTTACAGTTAGGCTTAATTACTAAAAAGAAACTGTAGTGGTGACCTAGAATTACCAAAGGTAAGCTAAGTTACTCTTCTACCTAGCTGAATAAATGTTTAGTGTTTTTACTTACTTTAAAACGTTCATTCGGTTCGTAAAACAAGTAGTGTCGAGTGTTATACGAGAAGAAGGAGAATGGTCGCAATGTTACTTTTACATTTTTGAAGTCTCGATAATGGATAAAAGATAAAACGAAATACTCCCCCAATAAATGCCATCGTCACATTTATTTGATAGGTTTCTAATAGTATTTTGTTTTATTTTACATCAAGTTGCTTCATGCTGATTATTGTTGGTATTCGTTTCCTCGGTATCTTTCTAGTTAGTATTCTTTATAGGAAAAAAAAACATTGGGTACTTACAAGCGGGATCAATATGTCAACATTACTAACTGAAATTGTTTCTTTGAAGTGAACTGGATTCAAACTTGGAACACTCGGGTTGTCAGTCCCTGTCGTTAACCACTTAGCGACTGTCACATCCCTGTCTTTGTTGTCATCCACACAACGCTTACTGCCCATGCGCAGTTTCTGCATGTTGAAATACAACAAAAGGTCATCCGCTATTTTACCCAATGCGATCCGTGTTGGAATGGAGCGAAACTGCTATTTCTAGTTTGATTGAATGTCGTAATGCCTGGATGAATTCAAGTTCTCAAATATTTTCTCGCACACAAATTTGATTTGCTGACGATAGAAGTTCGCCAGGGTCCTGGACATAACCTTAAACTATATCCGATGGTGAGGCCTCAGCTTGCGGACTTTCCTTTAATTGCCATTGCTCCCAGGTCTACTCTGACCCGGAGTGTTAGCGTCCCAACTATGGGTTGAATAGAAACCGACTTGAAAGAAAAAAAAAAATTCTATTAAAAAATTTTTCTTCAAAATCACTTGATTCGGCATTAAATAACCTGAAGAGGGCTAATATGCCGTAAAAAAAAAAAAAAAAAAAAAAAAAAAAATCAAAGAGTCGCTAGAATTTAAGATTACATTAATTTTTGAATTGAACTTTCATCTAGGCTTCAATCTCTGTCCCATCGACAAAATGTTGCATCCCTCTGTCTGTTTTATAAGTATTTTAATGGTGGGTGCTCTGACGAACTACAAGCGCTTATACCCCTCGACGTAAATACCCCCGACAAACCCGACAAGCAGCAAAGTCCTCTCCCTACACAGTAGAAATCCCTAGATGAAAGAACTACTACTCTAATAGTTTCTTCCCCCAAACTTCTAGACTTTGGAATTCCCTTCCGGGTTCCTGATTCCCGAACTGTACTGACATACAGAAGTTTAATTGTAATGTGAACAGACATATCGTAGACATCTTGCTGCTCAACTCCCTACATAGTATCCCTGCCACTTATGTCCCTGATAGTAGCCCACTATATCAAAGTGTCACTGTGTCTTGTTTGGGGTGAAAATATAATTAAAAAAAAAATGAATTAATTGGTTCGACGAATCGTTCCAAGTTTTCTTTCGGCGGATTTTAGGGTTTCTCTTGTAAGAGCACACACCGGTGTTATATATTAGGGAGCCTACATCGGTAGCGATTAGATTAGCTAGGATGAATTTTAACTAGGATCACATTTAGTAAGCTTAATCGTCAAGCAGAATCGTTCCCAGATAGACGAGTAACGTAAAGTTCGGACAAGAGGCAGGATGTCAAACGGTAGACAAAACAGAGTCGAACGATGACGAATTACATTACTTTTTAAGCTGAGAGAGAGACAAAATATTTCCATGGAAGCCGTGCGAATAAGACACGGGGAATAATGAAGAAATTTCTAAGCAGAAGGTTGCCTCGATGTCTATGTCTTCGAGCGTCACTCATTTCGTGAAGTTAGGAAATGAATCTGAGAAGTAAATAAATAGCAAAGATAAGTTCATTCTCTCCAAATAAAACCTTGGAGAAAACTCAGCAAACGTCTTCTTGAATCCTTTATTAAATTAAAAGAAGCTAAGTTTATAATAATCTAATACCTATGTACACAACCCCAGCAAATGCTGAGTTAGATATAAGGTCAGTTTTACCATGTAGCAAAAATCCAACCCAAAGAGTTGTTTTGGATTTGGACAAAAATAAAATTACTCTCAGTCTATAACAATTTCTCCTTTATTGATTAAGAATAGAAAATACCAAGTGTAGTATCAGAATAGTTGCAGTCGCCAAAATACCACATTTAATCTAGAAAACTAGTAAATCTATCAAACGGAGAATCAGGACATCGATTCTGATACCTCTTACTTAAAATATCTCTAAAGTGTTTGAAAATTAAAAAAAAAAAATTGTCTTTGGCAATAATATACCCCTCCCTCAATATTGGTTAATTATATTTAAGAAATAATGAAATGTGAGAAGCAGATTAAACGATATAAGCGTCATGTATATATATATATATATATATATATATATATATATATATATATATATATATATATATATATATATATATATATGAGAGCAAACAGTTAATAAAACATGTTAAAAAACACTTTGAAAAAGAGTTAATCTGAAAAGGAAACACTTGATAAGTGGATAGTCCCTAATCCGCGGAGTTTCGAAGAAATACTTTCCTTCTCATCAGAGGGTAGGAATTAGAAAAATGCGGGATCAGATTTTGCATGCAAAAGTATTTGATGAAACTGCAAGTAAGTCAAAGATCTTACTTGAGAACAAAAAGGGAAGCAGAGGGAATATGATGAAGAAAAAGGTGATTACACGTGAATGGATAGTCTGGTGGAAGATAAATAATCCAATGACGGTAAAATCCAAAAATGTAAATCCAAGAAAGTTAATTGAATTTCCATTATATATATATATATATATATATATATATATATATATATATATATATATATATATATATATATATATAATTCAATAAATGTTTAAAATTAAACATCATTTCTCGCCGAATGGATATGGTCCTTGCTAGTGAAGCCAGAGATAGCTAGTGTCGCCGGGTTCGAATCTATCGACTGGTGTTAATCGTGACACTCTGCACTGTCTGTAGGTATTTAATATATATATATATATATATATATATATATATATATATATATATATATATATACACACACATACATATATATATATATATATATATATATATATATATATATATATATAAGTTACAAAGTGAACTTTGTATGTTTGAATATATATATATATATATATATATATATATATATATATATATATATATATATATATATATTAAAACATACAAAGTTCATTTTGTAATTGGAAGAAAGAAAAATGTTCTAGGATAAACTCCGTTCGATAATGGATAGATGATTGTTCTTGGGTACAGTGAATATGATATATTAGCGCGACAGTCTATAGCAAGACGTTAGTGTTTCTGGCGAGAGTCAGACGTTTGCGTGAGAGTGACGCGTAAGTGTGAAAAACTTAATAGTATTCAGAAAAGTTCGACATAATTTGTGATGAACAGAGAGAGTTAAAGGTTACTTCGATTAGTGAACTGTGGAAGTGAAGGACCGTGTTCGATTTCAGGCCCCATCGACATTGACAAAAAACAAAAAAACAAAAACAAAAAAAAAAAAACCAAACCCCCCCCCCAAACAAACGAATATATGGTATGGTATTTACCTCTCCGCGGGGTAAAATGATTTCCTTTGAAGAAGAAGGTATACAGGGAATATCAAATTCGTAAACGATTTCCAGCTGCATCTATATCCCGATCATGAGACGATGATAGAGCGCTTAGAATTCTACAATGGTCACACATCTGATACGCGTCAGGCTACACTTCGGTTATGTAACGAGAACCCCTGCGCCAACGCGATTATGCCATACTGATTTAATCCATGGATTCTGTAGCTTGTTTAATCTGATAGGGCTGGCAAAATATACAATTTCCTATTTAAGCTGAGATAATTTTGATTAGGTTAAACTATAAACAGCTTTTTGCCTCCATTGCTTTTAGCAGAAATGCTCAGTGGAACAGCGTTCGCAGGGATCATTTTAAACACTTTCTTGTTTGAGCATCGAAAAGCGAACAAATGGTTCTCTGCGTTGTGACTACACAGCTTTGTGGCACCAACGCGGAAAAAAAAAGATCTTCTCACTCAGAATCTTCGACTGCCAATATCGCATCCTACACATCCAGTTCTTAACCTCACCACCAGTGCAAGATGGAATATAATCATCATCGCAGACTCTTCTGAAAAAGAGAATTCGCTGGTTTTTATGTTGTATAGCCATATCAACCCTTTGTGTGCCCACGACATATTACTCGTATGTCGCCATAAAATGGCTTGTGCTTTAACACACACACACACACACACACACACACACACACACACACACACACACACACACACACACACACACACACACACACACACAGACAGATGTTGTTTGTTGTTGTTAGTGATACTTATTGAATGAATTTAATTATTTATATGGAAGTGCATTTTTACCTAAATGCGAGTTGGGAATAATTTTCCCTTTTATCAGTTTGGTACCCCCAAATGGGCCGCGGCATATGTATTATTCTTAAAAATATAATTATCCATTGACACGCATTCAGCCACTCTGATATGCCGTAGACGACGAAACACGTGTCAGGGGATAATTATATTAAAAAAAATAATATATATGTGCGCGCGCGCACACGCACGCGTGTGTGTATAAAATTCCGGAATCGTCATAGTTGTATATATAATTGTCTGTTTATAAACCCATCAACGTTCGTGTCTTAGAAAGGGTGAGCCAATCAATAAGTGTTTGTTGCACATATTTATAACACAACTCAAGTGGACTGTAACTTTGAATTAAGATGAGATGTTACATCATTTAACAACAATAAACATGAATAACTTTTCATAGTACTGTCGTCGCCACTTCTGGCCGTTAATTTACAATCGTCTTGTGGACGCTGAAACAAAGATCCTTCCAACTTGGTTGCATGCGAAGCAACACCGAGACAACGTCTTGTTATATGTTTAAATGCAACTTTAGTTCAGTCTCTAGCAAATGCATCTCTTTTTGATAGTCTTTATCTCTTAGGCAGTAACGGGCCATTTGGCTCACCGGGTGTAAAAAACAAAACAAACACCAAGCAAACTTTTAACTCAAACTTTTAACTGCCTAAAAACTCTGTTTCTTTCTTGATCATATGGTAATCCATATTGCTGTTCCGAAATTCCAATTGCGTCATCTTTGATGTTTGCAAATGGAGCCAATGAGTTTCTTGTCTTAAATTCCTCTTGTAAAATATTTCTTTCTTTCCAAAACTGGCTTTCTATCATTCTTTTTTTTAGCTATGTAAACTGCATACTTAATCTAGCTAACATACTCAATTCTTCGTTATCGGAAAGGTTTAATTTGTTACATTAATATACTCCTCCATGCCCTGAAAAGTAATGATGAGATGATTTCAATATTTTCCGATTTTTATTACCAATTCTGTTCGAAATTCCCGAGTCTGACACAATTAGCGATTCCGATACAATTAGCAATTCCGATTCTTTTTTAAATCTCTAAATATTTAGCTGTATAGTCGTCTTTTTTTTTCAGATTACCATAAAAACATGTAATATGTACATATATTTTGGCAAACGTGAAAATACATATTGATTTTAGGTTTATCGATAAATAAAATCAATAAATATTTGTTATTTTATCATTAGTACCAACAATGAACAATTAATATTAACAAAATAAAAAAAACACAAAAAAAAAAAACACATACACACACATACAGACAAAAAATAAACAATTAAATAAATCGTTTTGCCATCGGAAAATAAGCAGAATTTTTTCCGATTCTGATACCCACGAAAGTTCCGATTCCCGATTCCGATTCCAAAATAATCGTCCCAACACTACTGTAAAGAAATTCTTTCGCAAGTGGATGATCTCCAATTACACTCGCTAGCTGAAGGTAGTCTAAAAGTGGCTAACTGAAGTCATGAATTGAAATGCTGAAGAGAAAGATGGAGCTGAAAGCTAGTCCTGAATTTTCGGTATTAATCGCTGGAATCAGGATGGGCTGAAACATGCCAATGATGCAGATACCGATGGAGGTGAATGGATTGCCTTGATGCAGAACACGCTAAATTTATTTGGAACCGACGCAATATACCCCAGATGAATGTCATACAAGTTAAAAGTGACTAACAGTAGCAATATATTTACTATTATATAAAAAGAATTTTATGCGTGTATATCTGTGTGGGAGTTCGTCCCCTATGCACTCGAAAAGAGCTGGACCAATTTTTACGAAATTTCACACGAAATTACTTTATGTGCCTTTCAGTGTTCTTAGATAGGTTTTGTATCGGAATGTCTTTGATAAGTATCGATAATCGAAATAATCCGATGAAAGAAGGGACAGGTGATTTTGACCAAAGTTAATATCTTACACAGCCTAACATCACCACACAAGCCGAAACGCCCGACATATAAAGTTTCAAGTCTATAGAGTAGTTTGGTAGAGACTGTTTCTCACACACACAGACCGACAGACAGACATGGTCATCACTATCTCTTCTCTACAATGCAACTTTGTCTCTGTGTGTGTGAGTTCGTCCCTTATAAACTCTGAAACGGCTGAACAGATTTTCTTTAAAATTTACAGAACTTTAGTGTATAAGTCTGAGAGTGATCTTAGTTCAGTTTTGTCTCAGAATACCCCCGATAATTACCAATGATCGATAATCGAACCCGTTATTTTAATTTATCTGTCATCGGTAAATACATTTTTCCATGTTGTCACTTAGCAACAATGATAGAATAACGGACCGTGAAATTTCTTTTTTGTATCACGTGGTCTGCACGTAAATTTCTTTCTTTTTTCATGAACAGCAAAGAAATTTAAAAGACTTGAAAATTTACGCGCTTTTTTTTATTTTTATTTTGCATGATGTGGTCTTTAGGTTCAAACCCCGCACGTAAATTTTTTTATGTTTTTTTTTTTTTCGTTAACTCGAAAGAAGTTTATAAAAGATAATTTTATAAAAGAAACAGTAGGTTCTCTAGAGTACAATGTAGAATAACATATATTTTGGACTAAGTTACTGCATGAAGGCATGTGAAGCTTCCTCCCGGGCGATTTCACGGATTTTGATGACACAAAAAAATATATAGGAGTGTGAAATATTCGTTGATCATCATTCAATCCCAGACAGCCTGGGGTCTTCCTGCTAGTTAACACACACACACACACACACACACACACACACACACACACACACACACACACACACACATATAATTGAAAAATAATTGCAACTTCTCTTCCAATTTCGGATTTTGTAATCATGCCCAAATCCTTTTATTTTCTTTTAAAATTGATGAGTTCTTTTTATTCTGATGAGTTAATAATAATAGGAATAAATAAAAAAAAAATTGACATAATAATTAAATGAATGATACTGTGCTACGAAACAGGTGCTGTCAAGAATTGTGCATTTAAATGTACTTATATACTTATAAAACAATAAACGATTAGATGGTCAACATCTTGAAATTTGGAATACAGACCTTTGTCATATATATTAGTGTTCTACATTGATATATATATATATATATATATATATATATATATATATATATATATATATATGCTACTAAAACAAGGGATCGCACCACAGCTTATAATAGAGATTGATCTAACAATTATTGAAATAAAAAAAAAATCAATAGCTTTATTATAAAGTTTTAAAATTACAAAAATGTAATTAAGAAATTATATCAACCAGAATGCATTTTAATGCCTGTATAAGCAAGTCAATCATTTCAATAACTATATCATATTTCTCTTGTTCTGTCTGAATTCTCCTCAGGAACGATCTGGCAGAAATTTTATATGAACCTTTCTTATGATAAGGTGCAGCAGACTAACCATTATTGTATCCGTTCCATGTAGATTAATAGGAGGAGGAGGAGGAGGAGGAGGAGGTGGGACTAATATGTATTAATAGGAATTTCTATTTAATGCAAAAATGATCACACATTTAACCATATTCAAACATCAGTTTAGCATAAAACACACACTCTAAGTTAACAAGCTATAACTTGCCTATCTTTAAGTCTACTTCTCTAAATGATGATGCTGATGATAATGATGATGATGATGATGATGATCATCATCATCATCATCATCAGCAGCAGCAGCAGCAGCAGCAGCAGAAACGGCAGCAGCAACACTGCTGTTTTAACAGGGTCGGCGACCACGGCTCTCCAAATTGTAGAACCATGTTAATTTTATATAATACAAATCTCACCTGTCTGTTTAAATGTACGTATGTATGCATGTATGTATGTACGTATGTATGCATGTATGTATGTGTCAGGTCATGTCATATGCTACTGGTACCATGTAACCCAGTACTACCTGCCTCATGGTCGGGTCACCGGCGACTAAACTGGTTCCCCCACCAGACTTGTTTGGTGAGGAGGGTGGCTAGTCTACCTGGAGGATTAAAAACAAGACCTTCCAAAGGGCGAATGAACTCTTTTTCTGTGTCAACGGCCAACTAGCACCGTGTATATTTGTGTGTGTGTATATGTGTATTGGGGTGGAGAGGGCTCCCGTAAGCCGTGGTGAAGGCAACCTTTCTAGGAGAAGCAAATCTCTGATTTAAAAACCTATAAAGCGGGAGACCAGTACCCGAATTAAGCTGGTCTGCAGTTTAATTTGTTGCTGGCTATCTTGCTCTTGCTTGTTGCTGGATCTCAACATTTTGAACCGAGAGAGAGACTTAGCTGTCGTACAAAGCTAAGACTCTGTAACATCATCTTTGTATAGATACTCCCTCAGGCATTTGGGCTCATGGATTTTAAATGTCTGAGGGAGTGGCACTCGTCTGACAAGACGTTGCAATCATCATGTATGTATTTATGCATGTATGTATGTATTTATGCACGTATGTATGTATATATGTATGTATTTATGCATGTATGTATGTATTTATGCACGTATGTATGTATATATGTATGTATGTATGTATTTATGCATGTATGTATGTATATATGTATGCATGTATGTATGTATTTATGCATGTATGTATATATGTATGCATGTATGTATGCATGCATGCATGTTTGTATGTCTGCCTAAAAATTTCGACAGAGGCGACGGATTTTCATGAGATCGGTATCATTTTGTAGCTCGACCCTTCGGACGGAAAATATCGAAAAAATAAAAACATTAATTCCTTCACCCTCAACCGGGCACTTTTCTACAAGAGTAGAGTCGCTTTTTGTCGCCGATATTTTCGAAAATCATCCCCTCTTTTCGATTGACTAGCCTTTATTTAAACCTTCACCACTTCCGGTTTGGCGATGGACGCTACGGCAAATATGTCACGATTTTTTTTTTTTCACTTTGTTTTCCTCCTTCGCGGTACGGGTTCGAGTCTGCCTACTACCACATTTTTTTTGTTTTGTTTTTGCTCAACACACACCTCCAAACATCCAGGCAACGCCGGGCACCCAGGCTTGTATGGATATATATGGCACAATCACGTTGACCCACTGAAGTTAAGCAACGATGAGCCTGGCCAGTACCAGATGGGTGACTATTTTGGTTGGATCGGCGCTGTATGTACTGCGCCTAGTAGAAATATCTACGTTGGTATTTGGGAGCGCATTTAACTCAATGGGGGAAGATGCACCCCAGAATCAAGAGGGAAAGTAACGGGAAACTATTGTCTTTACTAGTCTTCCCGAGATTACCACGGCTCTACTTCCTTTAATAGTGGACAAAAAAGAATTGATAATTTTGCAACTTTCGAAACTTGAAAAGAATTTGGAAGCATCTAAACTACCGAATAAAAGATAATTTAAATTGGATTTAAAATTCTCAGCCAATCCGTACGTATTAAACGATCGGGTCTTTTGGGAGCCTTTTTTAAACTCGATCCGTTTATATAGAGAAATTAGTATTAGTTTAACAAGTATTGGTTATAGTTTTATAGTTTATAACAATTTAGTTCAATTTATATATAATTAGCCTGGATACCCAGCGTTACCCGGGTGTTTGGAGGTGCGTGTTGAGCAAAAAAAAAAAAAAAAATGTGGTAGTAAGCAGGCAAGCTCGAACCCGTACCGCGAAGGAGGATAAGAAAGTGAAAAAGGAGTAACTATACAAAAATGATGTGTCACGACCGGCTTTCGCTGGGGACTACGACCGCGTTCGCGTGACAATGCTAAAAAAAAATAAATAAAAATATGTCCGGGTTTGGCTCGTTCAGGGGTTAACAAAAGTGTGTGGGGAGGGGGAATTCTTCTGGTTGGAACACCGTACGCAGAAAGTTAACAAAGCAAGCAGAGACAACTCGAAGGACCGAAGGTTGATTTTAAAATGAGAATTTATTAAACAAATAAACAAATAAACAAAAAAAATAAAGATAACATATAAATGGGGGTTGGGATTAAACTTAAGATATTAATACGAGCAGAGGGAGAAAATAATTTTAGCAGTTGGCAAAAACAAGACAAGAGAAGAAAAAGGGGCTGACTCACAATGGCGACCGCTTTGGGGTATAATCCAGCTAGCGTCTCCAGCAAGGAATAAGACAGTTTTTTTTTTTATGGACGAAGGATTGGTGTTCTCTTTTTAGCGACAACTCAGATAGTCCTTGTAGTTGTTGTCTTTCCTTCTGATGTAGTCCGGCGAGACAACACAAAGTTTTCGTGAACGAACGACTCGGTGCCGTTATTCCTTCCAAGATAATACACAGTGTCTCCCGTCTTTTCTTTCAGTTCTGCTCCAGCCCTTTAGCGCTCAATGGAAGGTTTTCGGTTCTTTTACCCGAATGTAATACGTTTTTGATTTGGTTGTTTTTTTCTTTCTTTTGCGTCTCTTTCTCATGACATACGTTCACGGCTTGTAGTAGCAGGGATGACCGTTCGTTCGCACCCAAGGTGACTGCTCAACTGCCTGTATTTTCGGGTAGGTCATCACGCGTCCACCCCTCCTCTTCCCACTCACGTCGCCAACAAGTCTAAAACAAAGATGATGAAAAGGGATCTCTTCTCAAACTTTGCCAACCGCCGATACAAAAATAGAAATGATGAAATTTACTTTCTCCTTTACGCTCGTTTAGAAGATGCCTTCAAATGGCTTACTGCGTATTTGTCACAGATGTTACAGTCTTAGCTTTGTACAACAGCTAAATCTCTCTTTTGCTTCAAAATGTTGAGATACTGCAACAATCAAGAGCAAGATAGCCAGCAACAAATTAAACTGCAGACCAGCTTAATGCGGATACTGGTCTCCCGCTTTATGGGTTTTTAAATCTGAGATTTGCTTCTCCTAGAAATGGTTTGTTTTTTTACACAGTGGTCACCACTTATCAAGGCCCGGAAGCCACTCAGGGATAAGGGTTATTGCAAGTACATTACGTTAGTGTGGAGATTTGATGAAGTGTTTACTTAAGGGGGCGGTTCATTAAGAATTTGTTAACGTTGGACTTGAAGATATCCAAGTTGTAGTCAGGTGGGAAGCAGGCAGACGGAACAGAGTTCCACAGGCGTATAGTTCTAAGAAAGAAGCTTTGTTCATGGAATCCACGTTTTGATTTAGGCACAGATAAAGAGTGGGGGAAATTTTTCACAGTGGATTCAGCTAGCCGGGTGTTTTAATCATCGGGAAAGCAGAAATGTGGTATAGTGTTCATGGGCGGGCGATTCTAGCAAAGAAACTTCGCTCGTTGAATTTGCGTTTAGTTATAGTCACAGATACAATAAAGGGAACTATTTTATATTAGTTATTTTATAATATAAAATAGTTCCCTTTATTGTATCTGTGACTATAACTAAACGCAAATTCAACGAGCGAAGTTTCTTTGCTAGAATCGCCCGCCCATGAACACTATACCACATTTCTGCTTTCCCGATGATTACAACATGGTTGCTTCCAAGTCCAATGGAAACAAGTTTTTGTTGACGCACTCTCTTAAATAATCAAATTCTATCCAATAAGCAGTGTGACATCTTAAAAAAAAAAAAACTAAAAGTAAAAAAAAAAAAAAATGTCCCCAGGAGAAATGCGGGATAAGTACGACTAGTTTTTTCACTTACTTGCGTGACATACTTTATAAGGATGACCGGATTAGCAGACCAACAGCAGTTGACGACGACGCAACAGTTAGACAAAAGCCATAAAAACGTTACACTAACAAAAATGTGTGATTTTTTTTATAACCACTTCAGCATATACAGTTTTTGTTCACACATAAAAAAATATCGGCATACACAGCAAATACACACACGCATGCACACATTT
>NC_136520.1:40696970-40729470 GCF_053919585.1 Euprymna scolopes
TCATATGTATAAAACAAATAGGTTCCGCAGTCTTTGACATCCTATAGATCCCCACGTAGGGGTGCCTGCGCGTGAAATTGTTGTGGCAGGAGGTGCACAATCTCACAACCACACATCTGAGTCGACATTGTTAAATACCAGTGGCAAGTGAAGTGTATGTACTGGACGACTGAAGACAAATGCTGCGGAGAGCACATACAGCGCCTAGAATTCCCAAATAGCACCCTATCTGGTACTAACCAGGCTCAACGTTGGTTAACTTCAGTGATCCGACGAGAACCGGTGTGTCAACGCGATTATGCAATAAAAGTGGTGGTCGAATGGTTGTTTAAAATAGACATTTATGGAGGTTACTTACTCTCCCGTGGGTCGATGGGTAGAACTGCCGACTGTCAACGCGATAGTTCTGGTTTCGCTGCTCGGCTTGGGAGAGGTGCTAGTCTAGCCTCACTAATGAGTTGTGAAACAGTACTGTATGTGGATGGCTATATATATATATATATATATATATATATATATATATATATATATATATATATATATATATATATATATATAAGTGAATGTGTCTGTGTACATTTTCCTACGCAATAACTCTGTCAATTTTAAATCTACAGACTCGAAATTTGATATAGAGGGTACTGAGATTTGGGAAAATTTGATATACAGGGTACTGAGATTTGGGAAAATCCGTTTTCGGCCAGAAATTTGGCTTTAAGGGGTCAAAGTTAACCGATTTGACCTTTGAGAACTCTACCAAACTCCTCCGACAATTTTGGGTCTAAACACTTGAAATTTTACATATAGGTTCCTTGAACATAATTACTTGATTTGAGCCCAAACAATAAATGTTAAGGGGTCATAATAGGGGTCAAAGTAAAAAAAAAATCACCGTTTTTTTTGGCTCAACATACACCTCCAAACACCCGGGCAACGCCGGTCTTAAATGCAAGTATATATATATATATATATATATATATATATATATATATATATATATATATATATATATATATATATAATGCTAGTACATATTTAGTTTCGTAGATGTAAATCCACTGAAACTTCTGTGTTTATTAAAGAGAGCTCGATGAATGAACAAAGCGTGTTTATTATATGTTTATTTATACAAACATTTATGTTAATAATGATAAGCACACACACACACACACACACACACACACACACACACACACATTTTGAGCGAATGTTAATCATTATTTCAACCATTCAGAGACAACATTCGACAAATGTCAAGGAATAGATGGACTGAAATAATGACAAGGTTTTAAAAGCGGGCGGGAAAAAAGCAATATCTGCCTTACTACAAAAATGCTAGTTTATTTTGGTGTCTTTACCCCCCCCCATACTTTTGCTGATGAGGAGACTTTGTTTAATTAAAAAAAGGTTTTTATCAAATTATTGTTCAGGACATATTGTTTATTTCAATAAAAACATCGCCTCCGAAACGATCGTACAATCTATTGATTTTGTTTGTTTTCCTTTTGAAACAGATTTTTCATTCAAAATTATGAATCATTTTACTCAATATATATATATATATATATATATATATATATATATATATATATATATATATATATATATATGTGTGTGTGTGTGTGTGTGTGTGTGTGTGCATGTGTGTGTAAAAACGTAGGGCATACTTCTTTGTAAAAGAATGGAGTTTTCTCGGTTGTCGATAATGCAAATTAACTGTATTAGTTTTTTTCTTTCAAAGTATGATTAATGATTATTGCGGAAGGGTAAGAAATCTCGACTGTCGACAATATCAACCTCAGTTTAGGAGTACCTATATGCACTGCAAAGCCGTGAGACTGCGAAACAGCTGTCAGCAGATTACTAAGTGCCAATTGTTACACAATATGTACATCATAAAACTGTATCTTGTTTACCCATCTGTACCGGAGGTTTCTGCGGGAATGAAGAAACGTCTACTCAACTCAACGCTTTCATAGCGCACTCATCATGTTATTATTCACACACGAGCAGGGAAACCCGACGTTGTCCGGGATTAAATGAGGATCAACAAATATTCCACTCTCCCATATTTTTATTGCCATCAAAATCGGTTAAATCGCTCATTTTTTAATCAAAACGATTGATTGCCTGCTTTCGTCTGGAACCCATAGTAGTGTACCTGAAAGAGGTTACACATGTCTCCCCGGACTCAATTAGTTCGCATTTTGTAGTCTACATTGCACTGTAGAGAATCTACAGTTGATTTGGTAAAATTATTGGCTTCAATGTTTAAAATGCAAAAATCAAGTATCATGGTCTAGTTGTGCTCAAAACAGAAACATTTATTTCGAACGCGTCCCTGTCATATGAAATAACCTACTGTTGATTTTATAGACTGGACCTTTCTGCTTGTGTAGTAATAAAACTTCTAGAATGAAATTGTGATGTTAGGCTGTATGAGGTGTTAACTCTGGTCAAGATCAAATTGTTCCGTCGTTTATCCATTTTTTTTTCGATTATCGATACTTATCAGACGCATTCCGATAAAAGAACACTCCAATACACATAAAGTACATTTGTGTGAAATTAACAAAAAAAAAAAAAAAAAAAAGAAAAAAAAAAGGCCAGCCGTTTAGGAGCCTAGAGGGAACGAACTCACACACGCAGCCAAGTTCCTTTTATAGATAAGTAGAGATACTCTCTCTTTCACTCCGTCTCTTCCTCTCTCTCCACACACACACACACACACACACACACACACACACACACACACACACACACACACACTCTCTCTCTCACTCTATCTTTCTCTCTCTCTACACACACACACACACACACACACACACACACACACACACACACACATATATATATATATATATATATATATATATATATATATATATATAATAGAAAAGAAATTAAAACCGTGAGTTAAAATTTACAATTAAATTTATTGTTCGACTAAATACTCAAAATAAAAAAAAAAACAAACAATTTTCAAAGTCCTTATTCCGCGGAGTTTCAAAGAACGCTATTTTTGCTATTCCTCTCATCAGAGGACAGACAGAAATTAGCAAATTATAATTATAGCATAGCTAGAATTTGCTGTTACGGCATTAAATAAAATTGCAATTAAATGAATTTATATATATATATATATATATATATATATATATATATATATATATATATATATATATATATATACACCATACTTTGGGGTAATTGCGCCAAATTCGGGGGCAATCACGCCAACTAAAACAGAGCTCTTTATACGCGTGGTTGCCAAAAGAGCACTTTTAGCTTGTTGGCACAATTACCTCAAAGTACGGTATATATATATATATATATATATATATATATATATATATATATATATATATATATATATCAGAAAATCTAAATACATGAAATATAGAAGAAAGAGAAACTTATGCTCCTAATTGAACCTACATATATGAATATTTTTATATATGCTTTTTACATATCCCTTAGTCTGTCTATTTGTTTGTCCGTTCCACTTAATCTTAGAAACTACTGGACCGACCTAGCTGAAAGTTTGTATGGACCTTTGTAATATCACGTTGCAGCAAACTAAATATTGTGTCATCCGTTTGATACACGCGGTTAAATATGAATTAGTATTTAAGTTGTACTTTTTGTCGGAAACCACGGGCCGATCTGGCTGAAATTTTGTCTGAACCTTTTATGTTGAGGTGCAGCGAAGTAATTATTATGGTATCCATTCGATGCACAGCTACAGTTTTATAGGGATTAGTATTTAATGCAACACTGAGCACAAATTTAACCATATTCAATAATCAATTTGGCATAAAGTAATGATTCTTCGTCAACAGGTTATAACTTTTGCCTGTTTTTGTCTACTTGGATATTTATCTCTCTCCCGCGACGGTCGGAAAATGGGATTGCACGCCAGCCTAGCAGGAGCACTCTGACCTGCTAAAAGTTCATGTGTTAGCCTATCGGCATCCCCCGTTAGAGGCACCTTGGGCGATTAGCAATAAACTAATCCCTTCACAAAGAGAGAAGACAAAGCCTGGGAGTATGGACCTCCTATAAAAGCACATGACCAGCAATATTCTATTTCAATTGCATACCCTATTGATGACCCTATAATTATTGATGACCCTCTAATTTTTTAATGTTGGAGGATGAATCTCCTCTCTGCTCCGGTTGCTTGGAGACTGGGTAAAACGCACCAGTCAAGAATACGTTCTTGACAATCAGCCCGGCAGGTGTGGGGCCAGGAACTGGTTCAATACCTGTCGGACTGAGGTACGTCGTCTGGGTATTACCTTTTAGGAGGTCCACTCTCCCGGGCCTTGGCACCCAGCTTTCGGGTGGGGCAAGTTTATCGTTTGTTGCGTGAGGCGCCCCTACCAGGGAACGCCGAGGGGGATGCCCTGGCAGTTTTTTGCTAGGCCAGCGTACCCCTCCTTTCGGGGCTCTGACTGGACATCCCTGCTTTCCGACCTTGTGTCGCATCTTGTTTAGGTGGGCATCAAGCAAATATCTACATTGTTGGTTTTGGTGCCAAAGTAAAAACTCACCCGACTTAGTTGTTATATAATAATAAAAAAAAAAAATTTTTTTTGCACAATTTTGGTCTTGACTTCTTAGTAGTCACACTCATAAAAATTCAAGATATATAACGTAATATTTTGGTTGTCTGAGTGATGACGAAACGGCCTGTAAAAATAAGTTTTTGTAAAAATAAATAAAGTCATTTTTACTGAAATGTAGCTTTCTTTTTTTAATAAATGTTGGATATAGCATTTTGTATTTATTCATAGCGCGCGCGTGCGCGCGTGTGTGTGTGTGTGTGTGTGTGTGTGTGTGTGTGTGCGTACCTATTTAGGTGATACATAATAATCGGCGACTCGAAGTCGGCAGCACACAATGTCAGAAAAAAAAAACTCGGTGCTTATTAAAATAGCCGACAGATCAATTGTTTTACATATGTTGTTTTAAGCAAAAACAATTTCTGCCCCCGTTTAGTCTCGAAAGACTGTAGACGCAGCTGCGCGTGTAATTATGTAAGGCAAGGGTTGCGCAATCCTCAGCCACACTTCTCCTAAATCGGTACTGCTTGAGTCCAGCGGCAAGAAGAAGTCCAGGACACCTTGCAACAATGTCGAGATAAGCGGAGAGCACATACAGCACCTGGAAGTCCTAAATAGTCACCCATCTGGCACTGGCCAGGCTCATCGTTCCTTAACTTCGGTGATTTGACGGGAGCCGGTTTGTCTAACGTGATTATGCCGTATTACGTACTTAATTGTCATGTCGAAAATAATAATGTATCCAAAAATTACGAAAATTCATCAAGTAGAACAACTGCGATTGTGTTTTTAGTTAAAAAAAAAAAAAGGTCTATCGCTATCGGCTACAAATATTGGAAGTTCCGAGTTATGCCCCCTGTGTGTGAACTCCTCATCGTCTACTTTACAACACCTAAAAAAATTAAATTTTACCCAATTTTCTGTAAAAATTAATTTTAACTATAAATAACTTTCTACTCGGTGAATTTTCGTAATTTTTGGATATATTACTATTTTCAACATGACAATTAAGAACGTATTATTGTTTCTGATTAAAACGATACATTTAAAAAATATCGATCCGTCGACTCTATCTTAACAAGCCCATACACTTATTTTTTTTGCATAAAATAATTATTAAAAGTTATTGCTTCTCTGTTTTGAATTTGTTTTATAAAAAAATGTTATTTTATGAATATTTATAGATTTATTTTTTCTAAAAACACAAAACAAAAAACTGTTTGCTGCGAACTTCGAGTCGCCAAGTCTTCTGCACCCCCCCCTATTTATTTACTTCCTTACGAGGGCAATGTCAGGCACAAGACGTTTTGGTACTTCTGCATTTTATGAACCCGCAATTTCCACGAAGCTACTCGGGTGTGTCCGGCGGATAACGGGAAGAACCGGAAACGGTTTTCCACTGTATTACTTTCTGAATTTCAGTGGTCGTCGCCATTCTTAACATGGGGAGGGGGGTGTAATAATGTGCGTGTAACTTTTTTTTTTTTTTTTTTTGTAATAAGGCTTGCCCGGCCGTTTCCGGTTAATCCCGTCATCTGCCGGGCGCATCCGAATAACTTCATGAAAATCTTGGGTTCAGAACTACCAATGTTTTTTTTTTTGTTTTGTTAAATATGAGAAAAATCAAGCTCTTCAAAAATAAAACGCTGAATTGGGACAAAAATAAAGAAAAATGCTACGGTCTATGAGGATTTCTCCTTCTTCGACAACGCATTCGAATTCGTGTACGAGTTTAACACTGTGTGAAGTTGCATCGGGCGAGTTTTGTGTATAAATTGTAAAACCGGTTGGATGAAGAGGAAATGCGTGTGTGTTGGGGGGGGGGCAGGGAAAGATGTGAGAAGAGAATAGGGAGGCAGAAAGGAGTAGTAACACGAGGCGGGGGAGAGAAGAGGGGAAGAGGAAGAAGAGAGACTAAAGAAAGAGGAAGAGAAAGAAAGTCTAACGATTACCTGTCAACACTTTTAGAGGAAGGATAAAGAAAGTAAAAACAATGGGAAGAAAACGATACAAAGAAAGAAAGGAAGGAAAAAGAAGGAGAAATTTTAGAACATTAAAAAAAAAAGGTTACCCTAACTTTTCGTTGTGTTTGTTAAATTCCTTTTCAATGAAAGGAAAAGATTCCATTTTTCTATGTTTTTTTTCGCTTCGGTTGTTTTTCTGGTTTTAATATTATTCTACAGATTTCCAAGCGTTCAGTTTTTGATATAAATATATATATATATATATATATATATATATATATATATATATATATATATATATATATATATATATATATATATATATATAAACAATAAAAAAAAAGAAAGGATAAAACGCTTACCTTTAATTTGAAAATTGTGACCAATCCCTGCTATTGTCCCTTCACCGGTCGGTGATTCAATTTATTATTCGTAACCTCCGAGGAGAATTCCCGTCGGCGTAATAAACGTGACAACGACTTACGACGGACAAAAAAAGAAAAAAAAAATTATAAAAAAAACCCGAAGACAACGTATATATTTCCCTTTGCCTCCTTGTTTAAAAGCGGCTGGAGAACCTATCCACACAGAATATCCGTGCGACGTTGGTTGTTGTTGTTGTTGTTGGTGGTGGTGGTACAAAAGTTGTAGTAGTAGTACTACTACTACTACAACAAATACTACTAACACTACTACTATTACTACTATTAAAAATAATAATACTGACAATCTCGTTCTTCGTGTATGCGTGTCCTCGCTGTAATTTTATATGCGCCGATTTGTCAGCATGTGCGTACGTGCGTCGCAGTTCTTTTCAGGAAGTCAGTGTATATGAGCTATGCAAGTGCGTGCGCTAACACTTGGCTCTCGTTGTGTGCGCGCCCTAGCTGTTAACTCCGCATAACACCGATTTCTCTGTGTGCGCGTCTTTTTCATGTAGTCATCAGAGCGCGCCTGTGTGCGTCTACACACTTGTGTTGTAGGTAATGCTAATAATAATAATAATAATAATAATAATAATAATAATAATAATAATAATAATAATAATAATAATAAATATAAGTGCCTTATTCAGCTTTGACAAAAAGAAAGAAGAAACAAAATAGTCGTGCGTGCGCGTGCGTCGATGTAACTCTTTACCGACCGATGGCACAGTGCGCGCGTGTGTTTAAGCGTTTTTTTGTTGTTGTTTTTTTTTTTGACGAAGGCAGTGCGTGCGTATGATGCGTACGTGTTTTATATACGCACACGCGTGCCGGTTATTACGTTATAATTATTATCGTTTACAATCTACGGCACGAGTCTGAGTCTCAGATTATGTGTTGGATAAACGGTATGTGAAACTGCATTGAACGAAAAAAAAAAAAAAGAAGAGAAAAAAAGAAAAACTGTAAACCTTTTCAGATGAAGAAAAAAGAGAGAAAAAGAGATAAAGAGAGAAGCTAAGAAAGAATTAAAAAAAAATGGAAAGAAGAAAAGCAAGGAAAGAAAAATAGAAAGAAACAAAGAAAAACTATCACGAACACTAATAATAATATAATACTATTAATAATACTATTAATAATACTATTAATAATACTATTAATTCCTTTGTTGAAAAAAAATGACTATGCCTGACTGTGATACTCTAACATTTTTTTCTTTTCTTTTTTCTTTTTTTTTATGGGAGCCTAGCTCGCATCTATACGTCCATGTGTGCGCGAATGCTAATACTTTGTTTTTTTTTTTTTGTGTATGCTTGTCAGTTGCACCGTATTTTCTTTAGACAACCCAGTGCGCCAAGGTGCGAGTTCGCTTTACTTACTCTCTTGGATGTATACCACAGGGACGTATTTGTCCGTGACTGAGTCGACAGGAGGAAGGATTAAAAAAAAAAAAAAAAAAAAAAAAGAAGTGCGCGCATGTGTAAAAATGTGTATATGTAAATGTACGTTATTTGTATGTGCGTTCTCAGTTCATTTGTATATGTGTACGAGCTTTTAACAGTACAGTGTGCACCGATTTTTTTTCTCACAGTGAACGCGCGTGCGTGTGTGTGTATGTGTTTTAATTTCGATAAAGGCAATGTCCGCGTATATGTGTGTATTCCTATATGTGCGTGTGAGGGTGCCGTTAAATTCTTTTAATGTTCGTGTGTCCGTCTTTCCAATTTTCTTTGGAAAACTGGGTCCCTCTATTTCTCTCCCGCCCCTTCTCTCTGTCTCTCGCTTTCTCTCTTAGTTCAATTCGTAGTAGTAATATTTAGACAAATGTGTTTTTCATTAAAAAAATTACTATACGCGTACTACCTTGTATGTGACTCTAATGGCCATGATCAAAATGTAGTATCTGTTACAGGTGCTTTCAGGAGCACTATCTCGTACTTTGTGAGAGGTTTGGTTTATGGCCTATCGCCTGAAACACCCTAACCGGATACTGTCGACGAGATCGATCATAGCTAATTTTAAACCCGTCCAGACTTTCTCCGTTTTGGGGGTGGGGAAAGCTGGATTCCCACAATAATCTTTGCCACTGTGGGAGGTGGCTGAACAAACTACGGTGTATCTGAGTTCCAGGTTTCCAACTCTATATACTTCGATTGACCCCTACTTGTTTGCCTCCCCATGAGTATGTGTCCTTCCTCTCACCTTTGGGCATATATCTAAGGTGCACTGATCGTATCTGTACACGATCCCCCCTCTCTCCTTCTCTGTTTGGTACAACTAGATCAGGCTGTGTGAAGATACTGGTTTCCTCACTTAAATGTACCAAACATCAATCCTGTTGTTTTTTCTTCAATAATGTCCTGCAAAACCCCAAGCAAAGTAATAACATTTTTTTCTCTGCAAAACAATCAAACTAAACATTATGAATAAATATTTGGAAATAAAAAGAGTTGAAGCATAAAACTTTTTGCAAAAATGATGGAAACCGAAAAAGGGTTGGTATGCCGTAAAACATAATCAAACCAAACACCATGATAAAATATTTAAAGATATGAATAACTTGATACAAAACCTTCTTTTTCAAAATCATCACATTTTCAAAATTACCATATTTTTACAAAATTACCACATTTTCAAAATTACACATTTTTCAAAATTACCACATTATCAAAATTACCAAATTTTTCCAAATAACACCTTTTCAAAATTACATTTTTCAAAATTACCACATTTTTCAAAATTACCACATTTTTCAAAATTACCACATTTTTGAAAATTACACATTTTCCAAATTATCACATTTTTGAAAATTACCACATTTTCAAAATTACACATTTTCAAAATTACTACATCTTCAAAATTACACATTTTGAAAATTACCACATTTTTCAAAATTACACATGTTTCCAAAATTACCACATTTTAAAAAAATACCGCATGTTTCCAAATTACACATTTTGAAAATTACCACATTTTTACAAAATTACCACATGTTTCAAAATTACCACATTTTTCAAAATTACCACATTTTTGAAAATTACCGCATTTTTCAAAATTACCACATGTTTCAAAATTACCACATTTTTGAAAATTACCACATTTTCAAAATTACACATTTTTCAAAATTACCAAATTTTTCAATTTTTCAAAATTACCACATTTTTCAAAATTACCAGATGTTTCAAAATTATCACATTTTACAAAATTACACATTTTGAAAATTACCACATTTTTCAAAATTACCACATTTTCAAAATTACCACATTTTTCAAAATTACCACATTTTACAAAATTACACATTTTCAAAATTACCACATGTTTCAAAATCAGCACATTTTCAAAATTACATCTTTTCAAAATTACCAAATTTTTCAAAATTACCACATGTTTCAAAATTACCACATTTTTCAAAATTACTACATTTTACAAAATTACCACATTTTACAAAACTACAACATTGGGCATTAAAATAACCCGGAAAAGTTGACACGCCGTAAAACAAAACAACCAACCGAAACCAAACCCTCTTTACTTCCCCCTCTCTCTTTCTTTCTCTCTCTCACACACACACACACACACACACACACACACACACACACATATATATATATTTGTATATTTTGGTAGCAAGTCATTATTCAAGCACATCTGATTGAACACGACCGATTTATTCTTTTTTCCGATTTTTCTGGATATTTTTTCCATTTGCCGAGCAGTCATTTTAATTTCAGCAGGCGTGTTATAAAAAATGGCACCCAAAAGTTGTTGTTCGGGCATATTCTTCTCAAGCGCTTTCTATCGGTGCATATATATATATATATATATATATATATATATATATATATATATATATATATATATATATATATATATGCGATGTCTTCGTTCAGTCTCAAGAAACAATGAGCACCCCTTTGTAAAGGTAGTCGCGTGGAATTCCTACATGGTCCCCCATTTTAGTACTAACAAGACTCAACGTTGCTTTACTTCGGTGATCTGATGGGAACCAGTGTGTCAGCGTGATTATGTCGTATATGTATTCCGTATGTGTGTGTGCCTGTGTCTATGTGGTGTTTATGTGGTGTTTATGTGTGCGTTTCTCTCTCTTCAGTGCGTATGCCTCTTTGTGTTGTCCGTGTTTTGATTATGTCATTGCAAGCATATGTGTGCGTGTGTTATCGCTTGATTCTCTTTGAGTGTGAGTTCGTGCTTCTTTATGATTTATTTGCAAAACCGTGTACGCATCCTTTCGCACGCTCCTTGACTATACTCCAAGCGCTCTAGTCGTAGGTGGAGTAGGGCAATGGACACGATACAGTATTGTGTATGCAGACATCCTTTCATTATCTATCACCTCTATCTTTTCTTTTTCTATCGGCCTCTTTCTTCTTCTTCTTCTTCTTCTTCTTCTTCTTCTTCTTCTTCTTCTTCTTCTTCTTGTCTCAGTGTGCATATGCCTGTGAATGTGTCCTAGTCGTGACCACACCGATATTCATGTGCATATTTTTAAAAACATTTGATGAAGTCCGTGTGTGTGTATGAAGGTCCGTGTTCTGTCTTTGGGCGTATCTCTCATGCTGTGGTGGCGTTCATGTTGTGGAAGGGTATAGCGTTGTGCGTTCAACCTTCACCTTATCTATCTATCTATCTATCTATCTATCTATCTATCTATCTAAGTGTGCACGGAATCCGTATCGGAATCGGAAAAAAAATGAGCCTTATTTCCGATTCCAAAAGTGACTTTTTATTTGCTTCTTTCTTGTCACCAAAAATAAATAAATAAATAAATAAATAAATAAATAAAATAAAAATAAATAATAAATAATAAATAATAAATATATATATTAATTTATTAGAATATTGTTTATTTACAACACTGGCAGAGAGACAGAAAGGCTACATCTGCAGCAACTGTTGCAAGTACTGCAGCTCCTGTATCGGCCTGCACAGCCACTCCACAAGCTGCACCCCCCCGACTGAATCAGGACGCACAATTCCATAATCTCTCGAGATCGACGGAGCCAACAAACAACACAAGACTTAGGACACAACCTAAGGCTAGGCATTATATTTCTATATGTAGCTTTGACTGTCAGAGTCTAATTTATTTTTTATTGGTAAATCATGATAAGCAAAGTAAATATGTTAGAGTTCACTTTAGGCACAGCCAAAACCGAAAGGAGAGAGTAAGTAGTTTTTGATGGCGCCCTTCTTTAAAAATCTATCAAAAATCAAGTAATTATCCAATCAATACGAAATTTTTACCGATTATTAAGTGAAATATGAACTTTATAATGGTGTACTTTTTTTCATAATCGATATATATATATATATATATATATATATATATTGCCTACAAACTCCCTTCTTCTTAAAATAATCAGCTGAAACTGAGCGAAATATATTGTATTGTGGGGAGGGTGACGAGTGTAGATAAAAAAAACAACAACTGCGCACGTGTCAGATTTTAAGGTTGAAAATCCAAATTTTGTGTTTTGATGTGTGAAATTCGTTGAATATGTTAATAATTATTATCTTTCAGATTAGCAAAAAAAAAAAAAATATATATGTATTCATTATTTTCACGAAAAACACTATTTTTTAATCTTTGGAAAATAAATTAATAATTTTCTTTTAGTGAACCCAATATTGCTAATATACCATTAAATAGGAAATCCTTTGAAGAATCGATATCAAAAAAGAAAAATAATCGATGAATAACTGCGCATTTTGCTATAAATACGATAATTTCTTTCGGCAATTTTTTTGTTAATTTACCTATGGTGAATCAAGCGTGATACTAGATGCAGGAGTTCTTTTGAACACATACGGCGCCTAACATTCCAAAAATGGTCACCCATCTGGAACTGGTCAGCCTAATCGTTGCTTAACTTCGTGGGTTATATAGGCAACACACACACACACACACACACACACACACACACACACACACACACACACTCACACACCGCTTATGAAAAAAGGATTAAACCCCTAACTCAATCATCAAGTCAAACGTTAAAATACAAGGCTAAATAAAGTTTAGTTAGTCCTATCAAGGCCTCCGTAGTTTATTTTAAACTATAATTAATTTGTAGTTTTTTTCATTTCGCTACGCAAATCTATAGAGTGATAAAAAGTTAGAATTATTTAAAATTCAGGTAAATATATTTTTTTGCATATTCTTATGGCAAATCATCCTAACTCTTATTTAAACAAACAAACAAACAAAAATTAATTGGTTCAAAAACCTTTTAAAATTTTTTAAATGTTTTATCGATCACGACAAAATGGCGGTGAATGGTGTGGTTTTGGAAAATTTTTAATTTAAAATTCTATTAAAAATAGCAGAAAAAGTTTTATATTATTTTGCTTTTCATACGATAAAATTTAGGCTTTTATCTTTCTGGGGGGGGAGTTTCTCAAGAATGATGGATTTTAATTGATTTTAATTCTTAAAAAAAAAGACAAAAACTTTTTCCCATTCTAGTTCACTTTTCAAACCTTTTATCAACCATTTTGATATGTTCAAATTCTTTTTCACATTTATTCACCAAACGTCTATATGTCACCTCTCAGAGAGTTCACACTTTAATATTCAAATATTTAAAACGCCAAAACAATTTTAATTTTTCTGGTGCTCTTTAACCTGATCGGCGTCTTGTCACCGCATCCTCTGAAATACTGGGTGGAACGATAAAATTGTCGCCTTAGAAAATACATTATTCCATTTCCTTTTGTTAAACACCGGTTTTCTTTTTTTTTGTTGTTGCAGACCATCTGCTAGTTGGTCAGTTGCGTACAAATCTCAAGAGCCATTGGTGTCGTCTAACATGTCTGACAGTTACACAATGTTCAACGAGCGAGATCGGAGATGTGCCGCTGTAAACTCATGCTCTATACCGATCCAGGTTTTGACAACAGAACCATTACATACACCCTCAAAATTCAAATCCGGATAACTGGGACGTGTCTAGGGTGATGAAAACAAAGTTTTCGGTCACCGTTATGTGGTTTCAAGCGAGAGTCACATCATGCCACCTCACATATTCGAAGTCAGCTTGAAAGTCAACACCAAAGTGTATCTGGATGTGTTGAAGAGTGTGGTGATCCCCTGATAGAATCAAGTGGCCGCTGGCAGATCCTGAGTGTAGCAACAGAACTCGGTGCTGGTCCACAAGTCCAAAGAGACCCAGGCTTCAGAATGGTTGCTACGACTTTGGACCCTTCTCTCACTGACCTCCCCTCTTCCCCCAAACTGGACTTGCTGGACAACTTCGTTTGGTCGTCCGTCGAGAACATCACCAACATGACCTCCCACAACACCAAAGACAGGCTGATCGCCGCCATCCGCAGAGTATTCACCGAGCTCCTAGAGGCGGTTGTGGAAAAAGCATGTTCCCAGTTCTGGACCAGTATCAAAGCGGTGGTTGAGGCTGAATAGATATCAGCTCTACTACACAATGAAGTTACCTGAACTGATTCTATCAATAAAAGTTTTAAAATAAAACTGTAGTGTTGTATTGTTCCACTCTGTAATTATTGTTTTGTATTTATTTTTCAGTTTTTAGCACAAGTGCAAAATATATATGAATATCTCACAAAGGTTTTGTCAAAATCTTGGATACAATACATGAAGAGAAAACATTTTGACGTTTTTCAAATTTTAAAGGAAATTATATCTACATTTAAAAGTTGACCATCCCCTCTCAATGAGATTTTTCTTTTACATGGAGGTCACCACTTATCAAGGCCCGGAGGCCACTCAGGGATAAGGGTTATTGCGTGTACAGTACTCAATGAGATAGTATTGTAGTAATCATTAGTATTGGAGATTTGATAGAGTGTCTTACTTAAGAGGGCGGTTTGTCAGGAATTTGTTTATGTTGGACTTGAAGACATCCAAGTTGTAGTCAGGTGGGAAACAGGCAAATGGAAGAGAGTTCTACAGTCGTGCACTTCTGAGAAAGAAGCTCTGCTCATGGAATCCACGTTTGGATTTAGGCACAGATAAAGAGTGGGGAAAATTATTAACAGTAGTTTCAGCCTGTCGGGTGTTTCTCGTGAAAGATTGACGAGGGGGGACGAGAGATTGGAGCCCAGACGAGCACTTGCCATGGAAATAACGATAAAACAAAGACAGGCTCGCAACGTCTCTTCCGTGGGAGAAAGGGTGCATGGAAGAGAAAAGGGCATCCCCCACTAAGCCACGAAGTCTATTTTGTATTCTGTCAAGGCAGGATAGGCTGTTTTTTAGCAACTCCAGCCCAGATGTAGCAGCAGTACTCCATCCTTGAACGTACTTGGCTTTTATACAGATAGAGAATTGCATCAATAGTGAGATATCTTCTGGAGCGGTAGAAGGATCCCACCATTTTCCCAGCGTTCTTGGTAACAAACCTGATGTACGTGTTCCATTTCAGATCAGGGGTAAAGGTCAAAGCCAAAAGCTTGTCAAAACATGGAGCCTCCCCAAGACGAGAGCCATCCATTTCAACTGATGTCAGATGGGGATCAGAGCGTTGATGATGTAAAGATAGAAGCTTGGTTTTGGATGCATTAAAAGTAACCAGCCACCTCTTCCCCCACTGTACCACGCGCTCAAGATCAGAAGAAAGAGAGAGAATTAGTGAGAACCTTATCATTTACGGCCTTTGATGTGTTGCTATAGATGGTCGTGTCATCAGCATAGATGTCAACGAATGATTTAAGGATGTGTTTAGGGAAATCATTGATGTAGATCAGGAATAGAGTTGGGCCCAGGATGGACCCCTGAAGGACTCCAGCATTAATACTGTGGGCCTCTGATTTCTGCCCATCAACCACTACTCTTATGAACCTATCGGAGAGAAATGATTTAATTATTGAGAAAACATTACCAGTGATACCGTAGCCGGAAATCTTGTGAAGTCGGCCCTTATGCCATACCTTATCGAAGGCTTTCGATATGTCAAGAGCAATTGCCCTGAGGTGACTGGATTCACATACTGAAAAAAAAAAAAAAAATGTTAAAAACAATTATTTTAGAATTTATCGTAAAGAGTATTTCTTTACTTGGGTCCGCTTATCAAGGCCTAGAGGTCGCACAAGAATAATGGTTAGACATCTAAATGATGATTGGTAATTGTGGATATTTGAGTAGGTTTTTGTTATTGAAAATGATAATTCAACCATAACTTGTTTACATTGGACTTGAAAAACTACTGTGTTGTATTAATATGGAAAGTAACCTCGGTATTGTGTTCCACAGACGGACAGTTCTAGGAAATAAATTTTGTTCATAGAATTCCTATATTTTTAAGGAAGTTAAATATATATATTTTTTACCATCCATAATATAAATCTCACCTGTCTGTTTAAATGTATGTATGTATGTATGTATGTATATATGTATGTGTGCATGTATGTATGCATGCATGTATGTATGTATGTATGTATGTATGAACTCTTTTTCTGGGTCAACGGCCAACTAGCACCGTGTATATTTGTGTGTGTGTATATGTGAATTGGGGTAGAGAGGGCTCCCGTAAGCCGTGGTGAAGGCAACCTTTCTAGGAGAAGCACATCTCTGATTTAAAAAACCATAAAGCGGGAGACCAGTACCCGCATTAAGCTGGTCTGCAGTTTAATTTGTTGCTGGCTATCTTGCTCTTACTTATTGCTGGATCTCAACATTTTGAACCGAGAGAGAGACTTAGCTGTCGTACAAAGCTAAGACTCTGTAACATCATATTTGTATAGATACTCCCTCAGGCATTTGGGCTCATGGATTTTAAATGTCTGAGGGAGTGGCACTCGTCTGACAAGACGTTGCAATCATCACATCATGTATGTATGTATGTGTGTATGTATTTTTGTATGTTTGTATGTCTGCCTAAACCTTTCGACAGAGGTGACGGATTTTCACGAGATCGGTATTGTTTTGAAGCTCGACATTTTGGACGACAAATATCGAAAAATTGGCGAAAAGGATTAACTCCGTCACCCTCAACTGGGTACATTTTTTTACAGGGAGGGGTCGCTTTTATCGCCGATATTTTCGAAAATCATCCTCTCTTTTCGATTGACAAGCCTTAATTTAAACCTACGTCACTTCAGGTTTGGCGATATGCGCAACAGCAAAGACATCACGTTTTTTTTCACTTTCTTTTTCTCCTTCACGTTACGGGTTCGAGCCTGTCTGCTTGATAGCATTTTTTCTTTTTGCTCATCGCACACCTCCAAATACCCGGGCAACGCCGGGAATCCAGGCTAGTTAATCATAAATCCAACGAACAAAGTTATAAAAACCACATAATAATCGCTTTAATTTTCGTATTACCACCAGACTTAGGGTTGGTAGTAGGGTAAGCACATTTTATTTACGACTTTTAACAGTGGCGCGTTTTATACTAAAATCGGATCAGGACCATTGACCATTGATATTTTGAACATTTTGACATTTAAAATAAATAAAAATTAGTCGCATGTTATTAAAAAAAAACTGTGTAGCCCGAAATGAATGATTATTTTATGTGAAATTTATATGTAAAACTGATTTTTTTTCATTTTATTTTTACCGCCAAGTTTTTCAGGGTATTTAAATGTAACAGCCTAAAATTGAAGAAAAGCAATTTTCTTTTTTGAGTGATTTATCATAAGGCACAAAGCGATAAAATTATCTTAACTTTTTATGACAAAATCTTTTAATCACGAATTGTCAAAAAAAAAAAATAAATAAATAAAGAAAACAAAACAATAACTGATAATTTCATAAGATGCCAGTATTTACAAAGTACCGAAAAAATGTTTAGAAATAGAATACAAACTGTTTTCCCTAAAAAAAAAAATAGTTATAATATTTATATATCTTCTATATATATATATATATCTATTCTATACTCCTATAAATTCGTTTTTCTTTTGTGTGTATTGATATTCATATTAAAAACCCTCTTTTCTATTTATTTTAAAAGAAAATACAAATAGCAAAAGATCTAGATAATTTGCATATTCTTTCAAACATTCAGTTTAATTAATTCCCTATTAGTTTTTTTTCGGTTTTCTTATGGAATGATCATCTGTAGTTAACTATTACGTGAAATTATATTCATGCAGATGCTCTACATAATTTATCACTGTATAATATTTGCGTAAAAAGTTTACAAGTAACACAAAATGTTTCCATATATATTTATGTATACGTATGTACTTTTTTTAATCTATCTATCTATCTATCTATCTATCTATCTATCTATCTATCTATCTATCTATCTATAAAAGTGAACGCGTCTGTGAGTCTGTCTGTGTGTCTGTCTGTGTACATTTCCCTAACTCTGTCAATTTTTAATCTACAGACTCGAAATTTGATATACAGGGTACTGAGATTTGGAAAAATCTATGTGATCTGTTTTCGACCAGAAATTTGGCTGTTAACGGGTCAAAGTTCAACGATTAAAAAATTGACCGTTTTTTTTTTTTTTGCTCAGCATACACCTCCAAACACCCGGGCAACGCCGGGCACCCATGTTAGTATAGAATATAAACAATAATTTAAAATAGATTGACCTCTAGAGTCTGACGACTCTTACGTAGAGGTCATTTTAAAGTTATGTGGACTTTAGTTAGAGTTTTTTTTTTAATTCCATTTTCACTCCAAATAAGGCACAGTGCCATTTTGATGTACCTATTTACTATGCCTCCCCACGGGACAGAGTTAGACACCAGGGTCGTTTTTTAACGTGGAGAAAAGGTACAAAAATAAAAATTGTCTCAGTCGTGAAGGAATGCTCCTCCACCGAAAGAGAACAAGAAATGGAAGTGCAGCATCTGAAGAAGAGATACTACACTTTGATCTTGTCCCGAAGGCCGAAGTGCCATTTTGATGTAGATGGCTACTGTTGCAGGGATACTATGTACGGAGTTCATCAGCAAGATGTCTGTTCACATTACATTTGAACTTCCGCATGTCAGTACAGTTGGGGAAGCAGGAACCCGGAAGAGAGTTAGTTTTTTTTTTTTTTTTTTTTTTTTTACATGGAGGTCACCACTTACCAAGGCCCAGAAGGATAGGGGTTATTGTGTGTACAGTAGTTCCAAAGTCTTACAGTTCTGGGGAAGAAACTATTAGAATAGAAGGCTTTCTTACATCTAGTGATCTCTGCTGTGTAGGGGTGTGACTTTGCTGCTTGTCGAGTTGCCGAGGGTATTTACGTCGAAAGGGTACACTGACTCATCAGAGCATCCACCATTAAAATACTTGTAGAACAGGCAGAGGGATGCAACATTTCGTCGATGGGACAGAAGTTGAAGCTTAGATGACAGTTCAGGACCTATCAGGTTGGTGACTCTCTTCTGAACTCTGTCCAGGAGTGAGAGACTAGTACCAAATGCACCAGCCCAGATGTGGCAACAATACTCCGTACATGGGCGAATGGTGGTATTATAGAGGTACAGGATACTTTCAGGCGTAAGTAACTTTCTAACACGGTAGAGAGAGAGAGAGAGAGAGAGAGAGAGAGAGAGAGAGAGAGAGAGAGAGAGACCACCTTCTTCGCAGCTGCCTTAGCAACGCTCTCAATGTATTTGTTTCAACTCATGTTCCCTGTGAACGTTAAGCCGAGGAGTTTGAACGAAGTGTTTTCATGTAATGTATCTTTAGACATAACTATTGGTGGTTGAGAAGGTTGTTTGTAATTATTAAAAGGGTTTTGGGAAAAGGTACGATGATTTGATCAGTCAGAGATCAGAAGCATCGACAAGAGCAGGTTGGCTTTGTCAGTTGCGGAAGCATTTGGCTCGGTTATCTAAGAAACAATGTAAAGACCAAAAAGAGGAAGCGATGTAAATCTGAGAGAGAGAAACACCTAACCGTGAGAATGAAACTAAAAGGAGGACCCCCCCCCCAAAAAAAAAAGTCCTCTTGTTATTGCTCCATAATGAAATGTTTCCTTGCAGGGCCTGAGAGACGAAGGGGGTCACAACCTAAGATTAGCAGTCCGTTATGAAACGGCCATTTTGTGTTTATCTGTCATGTTTGTTGAACCTGTCCCGAATTTAAGGACTTTGACTTTGTCCATGTTACGCGAACGTGTAAACAGCACCCACACCCACAACGAAACTAGGCGACACGAGCATCAGCTTTATACACATGCATATTATATAGACTAGATGGGCATGAACACACACGCACACGCGCGTGCGCACACACACATATCTATCTATCTATCTATCTATACATATATATATATAAATGAAAGTGTCTCTGTGTGTGTCTGTGTATCTGTGTATCTGTATGTCTGTGTATATTTCCCTACGCAATAACTCTGTCAATTTTTAGTCTACAGATTCGAAATTTTATATACAGGGTACTGACATTTGGGAAAATACATGTGATTGGTTTTTGGCCAGAAATTTGGCTGTTAACAGCACTTTATTACGAGGAGGGGTCAAAGTTCAATTATTTGACCTTTGAGAACTCTACCAAACTCCTCCGACAATTTTAGGTCTAAACACTTGAAATTTTATATATAGGTTCCTTGGACATGGATCTAACTTAATAACTTGATTTAAGCCCAAAACAATAAATGTTGAGGGGTCATAATAGGAGTCAAAGTTAAAAAAATTTGACCTCTGCGGTCTCTACCAAATTACTCAGACAATTTCTGGTCCAAACATTTTAAATTTTACATAAAGGGTATTCAGAGATAGGGCAAGCTTTTTCATCGGTTTGGGTAAAAAATTTTTAGTTACCAATATATGCTTTTTTCGCCAATATGTTTGAAAGATATCCTCTCTTTTCGATTGTCTAACCTTAATGTAAACATATGTCAATTCAGGTTTGGCGGCGGTCGTAACCACAAAGACGTCAGGGGTTTTTTCTCCGTTATTTTCCTACTTCGTGGTACGGGTTCGAGCCTGCATTCCTACTACCCCCCTTTTTTTTGCTCAACATACACATTTAAACACCCGGAAAACGCCGGGCTGAAATGTTAGTATATCTATAAAAGTGAACGTGTCTGTGTATCCGTGTGTCTGTCTGTGTACATTTCCCTACGCAATAACTCTGTCAATTTTTAGTCTACAGACTCGAAATTTGATATACAGGGTACTGAGATTTGGGTAAATCTTTGTGATCGGTTTTCGGCCAGAAATTAGGCTGTTAAGGGATCAAAGTTCAATTATTTGACCTTTGAGAACTCTACCTAACTCCTCCGACAATTTTGTGTCTAAACACTTGATATTTTATATATAGGTTCCTTGGACATGGGTCTAACTTAATAACTTGATTTGAGCCCAAAACAATAAATGTTAAGGGGTCATAATAAGGGTCAATTTAAAAAAAAATTGACCTTTTTTTTTTGCTCAGCATACACCTCCAAACACTGGGCACCCATGCTAGTATATATATATATATATATATATATATATATATATATATATATATATATATATATACAAGCAGTTCATCCCGGCTTAGCTCGGGCCCTATATACTGTTCATAATTTTATGTGCATAAATATATATTAAAAAAAGTGTGAATATGTACGGTAATGCCTTTCTATATAATAGGCTTTCTTAACTACCACAGAGAAAATTTGGTAGAGACCACAGGGATTGAATTTATTTTTCTTTGATCCCTTAACATTTATTGTTTAGGGCTTAAATGAAAGTAAAATGTTTAACCCATGTCCAAGTAACCTACATCTAAAATTTAAAGTGTTTAGACCCAAAATTGGCCGACGAATCTGGTAGAGTCTGCAAATGTCAACTCTGTAAATTTTGTATTCTTGGCAGCCAAATTCTCACCCTAAAACTGATAAAAAAGCTTGCTGCATGTCTGAATACCCTTTATGTAAAATTTCAAATGTTTAGACCTAAAATTGGATGAATAGTTTGCTAGAGACCGCAAAGGTCAAATCTTTTGAACTTTGGTCACTTGGCAGCAAAATTTTCGGCAAAAAACAATGAAAAAGCCTGTCCCATGTCTGAATACACTTTATGTAAAATTTAAAATGTTTAGACCTAAAATTGGCTGAGTAATTTGGTAGAGACCACGGAGGGCAATTTATAAAATTTTAACATTTATTGTTTTGGGCTCAAATTGAAATAAAAAGTTTGATCCATTTCCAAGTAAGCTACATCTAAAATTTCAAGTGTTTCGACTCAACATTGGCGGAGGAATTTGGTAGAGTTTTCAAATGTCAAGTCGCTGAAGTTTTTCCCCCTTAACAGCTAAATTTCTCGCCGAGAACCGATTAAAAAGATTTACCAAAATCTCAATGCCCTTTAAGTCAAATCTCAACTCTGTAAACTGAAAATCGACAGAGTAGTTTGGTAGGGAAATTTACACACACAAACACATAGATAGACAGACAATTTCTCTTATACACACACACACACACACCCACACACCCACACACCCACACACACACACACACATATATATATATATATATATATATATATATATATATATATATATATATGTGGGTAGTTTTTTTGTTTATATCCGTTAGAAGCGCTGAGTGAAACTTGAAGAATAAAACATGTATAAATACATTTGAAGCCAAAACTGTGACGCGAATTTTTTTTATAAAATAAACGGGTGTTGTTTTATTCTTCAGGTTTCACTCAGCGCTTCTAACGTATATAAACAAAAAAACTACACAGGTTTTCAAAATGCACGACCACGCGTCACCTATCCGGCTTCATAAAAAAAAAACCCACGGTTAACAACATCACGTTGACTCTGCATCGAATTACCTTCCACTACATTATGTCGAGGAAGAAGAGGAAAAAAAAAAGATTGACAAAGGAGTCTTACTCCGAAATATATTTCTTAAAAAAAAAACAAAAACACCCGTTTATTTTATAAAAAAAATTTCGCGTTGCAGTTTTGGCTTCAAATGTATTTATACATGTTTTGTTCTTATACATATATATATATGTATATATATATATATATATATATATATATATATATATATATATATATATACCCACAATACCACACGTCGAGAGAGAACATTTCATTAAAGTACTTTTAAAACAGACACAGGAATGCAATACTGTGGCGATGGGACAGAGGGTGGAGCTTGGTTTACAGTGCGAGACATATTAGATTTGAGACTCTTTGTGGCTCTTGTCTAAGAGGGAGAAACTAGTAGTAAATGTAACAGCCCGGATGTGGGTATGATAACGCGAGACTGATATCTTGTCAGCCTTTGCGTTATCATGTAACCTTTGTTGGTGTTATCGAATCATTTACGACTAGCTAATAGAAGTAGTACAAGAACATGCTGACTGTTGGTCTGTCAGCTTGCAAAATCTACGACTAACTCATAGTAGAGAGATAGACTAGATGGCAAACGCCAGTAGATCTCATGCTATAGTATAGTCATGTGCAATTCGCACGACTCTGTTTTCAGTTTAAAGTCTTAAATATATAAGCAACTAGCAGGAAGATATGATGTTGCCCGGCATTAAATGAGAATCACTGTTAAGTACTTTTTCACATGAAGCCATATTACGTTTCCAGCTTTTATTGTTGCCTCATTCCGTTTCTCCCCAAATATTCGGAAGTTGGAAAATTCTGAATTAGTGTTTTATACATATGGTTTACCTATATATTTCACCGATCAAAAAGATTTTCCCAAATCTCAATACCTCGGTTTCAAATAAAACAGTAGATTATGTATGTGTATGTTTGTGTGTGTGTGTGTGTGTGTGTGTGTGTGTGTAAGTGTGTGTATGTGTGTGTGTGTGTATTTAACTGATAAACGTTCAAACTACTGGTCACATAACACTGAAATAAAGACGAAATAGTAATCATACACCAAAGATGGTTCGTAACGGGTAAAATCTTTGTTTGGATTGATGAATAACGCGTACAAAAATATGTCGGCAAGTTGAAATGAACGTTTTGCATTTCAACTTGCTGACATATTTTTATTAGTTTTACGCATGCGCAAATACAATAATATTCGTCATAGTTCAAGTTTAAAGTTGTTTACTTTTAAAACTTTCTCATCTATCTTTTTAGCCTTTATACTATTGATATGAAAAGTTTCAATTTTGATTTTTAATTTTGTTTGCCTCTTTTTTAACATGTTAGGCCCAAGATCAAGTGTGAGTTTGGAAGGAACTAGATTCGAACATGGCACACACAAGTCTTTAGTTTATATCGTTAACCAGTTAGCTTCCGCCACTCCATTTTTTTATTGCTTAGTTTTAGCTTCCCCCCCGAAAAAAAGTTTTGTTTGCAAGCATTTGTTATAATCTGGCAATCCTGTGTGAAGATTTTTCTCTTAGCTATGTCGATGACGTCAGAAATCCGACAATTACGATTTTTACGATCCTTTCCAATCTGGAGTAACTTTAGGTGTCAGAGGTAATTTATGGACAGTCTTTAGTTTGGGACAGTTGACGACATATCGAAAGATTTTTAGCGGACCCGAAATGATCTGACTAAAACCGACCGACAGTAATGGCCTCGACAGATAACGAAGATGTGGATGTTAGCGTTTGAAGGGTTGTTTGCCGCGATTGTGTCATATACATATACAGACAGAGCTTGACTACTGAAATATTGACTTTCCCTAAAAGCAGTAACTATTGCTATCCTCTTTTTTTATTCGAATTCAATCAACGAATAAACCAACAATGAAATTCTCTTTTATTGGAATTAGGTTAGTGAACCCATAGAAATCTATTCCTCTTCTTTTAGTTGTAGATGGTAAATGTCGGTTTCAAATGTAATTTTCCTCTTTATGATAAGAAACTGTCCACGATCAAATTTTAGTACCATCAAAGACCACACTCAGATGACAATCTTAGCTTTGAAAGCAACAACTTTCCTAACCTTTGATATTCTTGGTACTCGAAAAGTATTTACTTAATTTGCGTTCAGTGTATGTATGTGTGTGTGTGTGTGTGCAATGTGAATGTGGTTCGGTGTGGTGATAACAGACAAGTACTGAGTCACTTTCTTGGAAAGGTGGATCCATATGCCCCCTTTTCGATTTATGGATTACATAGTAGATAGAATAGACTTTCAAGCCTTGGGGTCCTGGATATGACTTAAACTATATCCGATGGTGAGGCCCCAGCTTGCAGGCTTTGGGGAGTGTGGAGCCACCCTTTAATTGCCACTGCTCCCAGGTCCACTCTGACCCGGAGTGGTAGTACCTGTTAGGGTCCCAACTATGGGTTAAATAGAAAACGACTCGAAAAAAAAACAAAAAACAAACAAACAAACAAACAAACAAACAAATATATTCTATTAAAAACTTTTCCTTCCAAATAACTGGATTCGGCATTAAATAACCTGAAATGGGTTGATATGCCGTAAAAAAAAAACAACCAACCAATTCAAGCCTTGGTTTTGAGTAACTAGCCTTAGAGAAGGAAAACTTTGAAATAATAGCAGTATTTCTGTGTTTACACTTATCTCCTTGCTATTGGTCTTAAGTAATCCCGAATCAACCTTTGTTTTATAATCTGGAAGGTGTATATATATATATATATATATATATATATATATATATATATATATATATATATATATATATATATATGTATATATATATATATATATATATATATATATTTAAATAAGGGGGTAGTCACCAACAATGTGTATTTTTTAACATTATTTTATTATTCCGTGTCTTGGTTTTTCTTTGAAAATTATGTTTAGATCATTGTAATACTGTTTTTAAATCATTGAACTCGTTTTTAACGCGTTTCAGACGTTCTGTGAAGCGTCCTCTTCAGAAATTATTTAAAATTTGCTTAGAATATATTCAAGATGTGTTGGAGATGTAAAAAGAGCATTTTCGTAGTTCATTTGAAATGTTTCCTAGAGATGGAAACGAGGAAGTGAATCTACTTTTCATCGGAATGCTCAATTTTTATTACTGTTTTATTGGGCTGTGGTCACTCCTGTCTTATGTTTCTCTCTCTCACTCTCTCTTTCTGCTTGTGATTTTATTTATCTTTGTTTGTTTGTTTTTAGTTGTAATAAAGAATAGTTGCAAAACACCCCCACTCTTCCCATGTTAAATAATAATTTCGAAATAATAACGTTAATATTTCAGTGCGCAGGTTAAAATAAAAAAAAGAAGCGATTTGTGTTTATTTGTTACGTTGTTATGGGTTAATGCTTATGCGTGCATGCGCAACCGGATGTTGTAAACCGGAAAGTGGGTTACATCACTCTTTACAAGGTCATTTGAGTTTTATAATTATATATATATATATATATATGCATACATAATAATAATTATTAAATACTTACGGACTAGTGTTTCATCCTTTCTCGAATCATCAGTGCAGGGGGTCACGATTGACTATATATATAATGTGTGTGTGTGTGTGTGTGTGTGTTTGTGTGAAGAGGGTAGGGTGAATCGAAAACGTACTCTCAGTGTCTTCTACTATTTCAATTATTCTCTTTTGTTCAGTTTTCCTTAATAATATTTTCACCGATTATGCCCCAGATTCGATCCCCGTTATCCCTATTTGCAATTATCGATTTATAGTTTAAATATTACTTTCTCTCATTTACATTTTTAACTATCTTTAATTCTATAAATGGCAGAATACAAAACCGACCTTGAATTCTAGCGAAGAGTGCTTTGTTTTGTCCTTATTCAACCCTTATATCACAGAAAAGCGTAGCGTGACTTTCTTGCTCTTGTATTTACACGTCCGTCTTCCTCGGATTCAACCTGCCCCTCTCCTCGACGACTTGTTTTATTTTTCTCCTTTTCTTGTGACAAAAGCTCGTACGCGCTTCCTAATTTGCATACATGCTTCAGCCGCTGCTGCTGCTAATATTTTTACTAGTCAGTTATCCTTCGCGGCTGCTGATTTTCTCACACACGCCCATATGCGCTCTGTTACAAAAGAAGTTGGTAGTCTTCTGAATCCATGTGCATCACCCCGACAACCGTTGACCCAACGCTATTTGCAGTTTGTCTTAATTTCTCCAATTCTTGTTTTCGTTCTGGCCATTTTGTCGTCTCTTACATTGGTGATTGCCGAGAGTGTGAGCACTAGCTTACAATTATAATGATAAAATAAAACAACGCAAACTCATTGAAAAAAAAAGAAAACTCACACAAAACTGTTAGACAATTTGTGTAGATCAGTTGTACTCTATATGTGTGCATGCATGTGTGTCTAATACTATCGCGAAAACGACCCTTTAAACGCTAACGTCAACATTTTAGTTCAATCAAGGACATTACATTTGGTCAGTTGGATCAGCGCATCACGGGTTTGCTAAAAATCTCTCAATCCGTCGTCAACTGTCTCAAAGTGAAAATTGTCCGTAAACTAACTCTGACTCCTAAATTTACCGATTTAAAAACGAGAATCATATGTCCGATATTTTGTCAACCACCAACACTCCCGATTAATAGAAATTGACCAGTTCCGCAAGCGCCCCATCAGCCAGAAATGGCTGATCATTCTGAAATTGACGATCGACCATACGGATCTTCCTATTCTGGGAGTTAAAAAAAAGAGGTCAGCGACTTCTATCGTCTTTTTACTAATCTTATTTCCTGTACTTTTTATCTCCTAACGAACCATTTTCTTCCATTGTTTTGCCTTTTGCTTTACTTCCGACATGGTTTTGCTCTTTCTTTATGAATCACTTCCTAACACTCTGGGGGGGGACGCCCATTATATCACAGTCTCTCTATTTATAAAGTTTATTCTGTGGAAGCTTCAGCACTTGTTTCTTCCTTGTAAGACATTTGTTTTAAGAACTCACTTTCCTTTCTACCTCCAAGTGATGACGAAATTTACATGGACAAAGTTTCTTTCCCATCTGTGGAACACCTTGCTGCGGGACTGCTTCCCTGTTTCTTATCATAGGCTGTCTTTAAAGCCAATATCAACACATTCGTCTCATGAATCGTCCCAAACGCAATCAAACAAACTTCATACCAATGCTAGTACTCTTATAGATTTAAGCTAGTAATCACTCTCGTCTCATTAACCTATATCCTTGAGTAACTCTTGGCCTTGATAAATGTTGACTTCAATAAAAAAATAAGATACAAATACATTTCATTTATTAACTAGCAGAACGCCGTAGAAATTCCATGGTGATTTTTACACCAAACTTATATGATTCACTGATAATAATACGAAAGGCTAAAAATAAAATAATGACTTCTATTTTTTTTATATCGCCGGAACAGATCAGAGGGGATTGCAAATTGCATTGTTAAGATGACTGAACTTATGCATGCATAATCTGAAAGTTTCATCTCTCTGTTGCAGATATTGGCAGTATGAGACTCTAAGAAAGCAACCAACTGTCATGGACGTGCGTCAGAAGCAGAGATGTGTTATTGACTTCTTTCATGCAGAAAAAATTGAACCGATCAACATTTACCGGCGCCAGTTGAACGTGTACATAGCCGATGCAGTTAATGACAGCATAGTCAGTGGATGGGTTCGTCGATTTCAGAGTAGCGATATAAATGTGTGTGACAAAGCACGCTTTGGGGTTTTCTTTTTCTTCATTTATTATTATTATTATTATTATTATTATTAATGTTATTATTATTATTATTATTATTATTATTATTATTATTATTAATTTTCTTTTTAATTTAACTTTTACTTTTTACTAACAAGTTCTACTTAGCAAGGCTCAAATGCCATTAAAGGATAAGGTTATTGGGTTATCCCGGTGGATGGTTACCCATGGATGAGATTTTTAATGATTGTCTAAAATAGGTAGAAATTAATTGTTTAAGAGGACGACTAAACAAACTGTAATGTTATTGCCAGACGGAAAGTAGCTCCATTGTATTGTGTTCACAAAACGGTCAGTTTAAATAAAGAAAATTTGTTTTAGGTAGAGGGAAGGAGAAAAATAAATTATTGACAGTGGTTGTAGGCTAACGAGTTTTATTGTGATTGTGAACAAGTGGCATATAGTGAAGAATGGTCAAACAGTGATAATGAAAATATCGACGGAGCAGAGAAATACTCCGTTTTTGGATTGAAATTAATTCATGAGATTGGACTAAGTTTGTGTTCTATTTTTTTTTTTACGAATTATATATATATATATATATATATATATATATATATATATATATATATATATATATATATATATATATATAAGAAATGTAAAAATACCAGCGGTGGTTGACGTTATGTTTTGAGAAAAATAGAAAAACCGAATGAAATTATTAAAATAATCAACGTTTCGTCCTTATTTCAGAGGACATCTTCAGGATATTGAAGTAAAAATGCAAGAAAAGAAAAAGTCATAGATCGTACGAAAAAGAGAACAGTTTTTGAATCCTACCCATGTCGGGAAGGACAAACATTTGTGCGTTGGGAAGGTTGGGTTGTTCGATGTCTATATATACACTTTTAAAAATGCGTTAAAATAATTATGTACATTTTTTTTTACTCTTGTAAACTTAGTCATTTTGTTGAAATATTTAAGGAAAAACGGTTAGCCAGGATCTGTTTTGATATTTTGTTGTTTGATTATTATTTTCCCTATGCTAGGGGCTAAATGGTAGAAGCCTTTTCTTTGCGTAATAGTATTAGTATTTAATATTAGTGCTGATTCTAAAAGTCTTCTTTTAGCTCTATCTATCACGTATTTAATAATTTTCGCTTGATCTAAATTAAATGAGTGATCGTGTTCTGCACAATGGCAAAAGAGTACATTTAGGGCGTTACCATTCCTTATATCTCTTCTATGTTCGTAAAGTCTTAATTTCAATTTTCGCTGTGTTTCACCTATGTACGCTTGTTGACAGTTGTTACATGGGATGGAATATATACCGGCATCGGATGTGAGGTGTTTTGGGAGAGTGATTTAATGTCTGTTTTATTGTTGTGGAATTATTAAATACGTGATAGATAGAGCTAAAAGAAGACTTTTAAGACTAATATTAAATACTAATACTATTACGCAAAGAAAAGGCGGTTGCCGTCATGTTATGGACAAAGCCGAACGGACGCTTAGATACATCCTGTTTAAATCCGCACATGTACCCCTATATGGTATGGTGTTTTAGAATGATTAATACCGTTTTGTAATTTCCGATTTCCGATATGGCGGCCATGATAAAGTGGATACCTTCTACTTGATCGAAACAGTGAGTGGAACAACATTATTATATTGGCTTGTACGTGGAATATCGTGCTTAGTATTAGTAATTAGTTCTATACATTTAGCAATTTGCTTACAGGCTATTACTAAAAATAGTTATATTAAGTAGATATTTGATGGCAGGAAGTAGTCTGACCCCTAAGTGCTGATTATGCTGTACTTCCCGTAACCTTTACCCTGACATTACACATTATCTAACACCAACCCCCGAATCACGTGATCTAGAAAGGATTTGTACCAATTTCCATGCTTAGATATTCGTGTTAGACAAATTGAACCAAATTTATATAGTTTTGTAAAGAAAACTGCTTTTATTGTTAGTGTAATTTATCTACAATCACTGACACACCGGTTCCCGCTGGATCAATGAAGTTAAGACACTTTGAACCTGGTCAGTACTAAATGGGTGAGTGGGACTGGTGTATGAGCTCTCCGCTTATCTCTGCATTGTTCCCAGTCGTCCTGGACTTCTCCTTGCCACTGGATTCAAACAGTGCCGACTCAGGAGAGATGTGGTTGGGATTGCGCAACACTTGCCTCACAATTACATGCACAGCTACCCCTACAGGTGGTATCCTTTGTCTTTCGACACTGAATGGAAGCATCAATGCAACTTATGTACTGTCGTTTATATTATATTTCTATTAATCTATCTGTCTGCCGATCCAATTTGTCTATATTGCCCCAGAAACCGCTGAGACGGATGGCTAGTCAACATATAATTGTATGATATTGAAAAGAAATACATATATAATATAATCATGTAGTGAAGTACTTATTATGTCATTAATTATACATATACTCTCTCTGTCTCTGTCTGTCTGTCTGTCTGTCTGTCTGTCTGTCTGTCTCTCTCTCTCTCTCTCCCTCTCTCTCTCTCTCTCTCTCTCTCCATTTCTGTATATACGAGTATATGCATACATATACAAGGTGGAACGATAAATTTGTTCTCTTAAGAAAACAACACCACAACTTTATTTTAAAACTTTTATTGGAAAAAATCAATTTAGGTAATTCGATTATGTAGTAGTAGAGCTGACATCTATTCAATGTAGCCGCCTTCGGCCTCAATAGCCGCCTCGGTACGGTTCCGGATCTGGGAGAATGCCTTTTCCACAAGCGCTGGTGGGTTCTCGGCGAATATTTTGTGGATGGCGGCGATTAGGCTGGCTTTGGTGTTGTAGTAAGTCAGGTTGGTGATGTTCTTGACGTATGACTACAGAAATAGTCCAGCGGGTTCAGGTCGGGGAAAGATAGGGGCCAGTAGGAGAAGGGCACAAATGCGTAGCACTCCTTTTGAGGCGAAGCCTGAGTCTCTTTGAACTTATGGATCCGCGCTGAGTCCTGCGGCCACACCCAGGGTCTGCCAGCGGCCATCGCCATACTCTTCAATACACGCAGAACCACTTTGGTATTAATTTTACAACCGACTTCAAAGATGTAAGGTGGCATTATGTGACCCTCACTTGAAACCACATCAAAGACAATAACTGCGGTCGGAAAGTGTTGAGCTGTGTCCTTATGCATTGAACCATCGGAATTTGTTTTTGAGGGTGCTGGCAATGGTCCTGTTGTCATAACTTGCAGTTCTAGAAAGTATGAGTTGTACAGCGGCGCATCTCAGATCTCGCTTGTCGAACATTGTGTCACTTTCAAACATGATAGAAGGTTTCTATCGCTTTTGGGATTTGTGCAAAACTGGCCAACTAGTAGATAGTCTGCACACAGAAATAAAAAGAAAAACGGTTTTCATCAAATGGAAATGGAATCATGTCGTCTTTTATATGGTGACAATTTTATCGTTCCACCCCGTATATATAACTATCTATTGATCACTCCCTCAGCCTCTCTCTCTCTCTCTCTCTCTCTCTCTCTCTCTCTCTCTATATATATATATATATATATATATATATATATATATATATATATACTATATGACGGCACTAAAATTTCTTCTCTTTAACAGCGCCACCCCTCCTCCTCCTTTTTGAATTTCCAACGTCTTTTTCCCGTTTGTCTGAAATAGAACTGCGTCACACTGTGCACGTGAAACATTTTCAAATAATTTGTACTGGTATTTTTTGTTTCTTAGTCTCATTCATCCAGAGGAAGTTTCGAAATAAAGACGAAACGTTGATGAACACATAATACGGTTTGTTCCTTTTTATTTTCTCTATTTTGTCGGATTACTATTTCCATCATTTTCATCATATATATTTATATACATATATAAATATATATATATATATATATATATATATATATATATATATATATAAATAAACATAAATATCTATATATATATAAATAAACATAAATATATATATATATATATATATAAATAAACATATATATATATATATATATATATATATGTTTATTTTCATTCATGGCTTA